>NC_136510.1:30606970-30621970 GCF_053919585.1 Euprymna scolopes
TAAGAGTAGTGGTAGATGGACAAAAATCGGAGGCCTGCAATATAAATACTGGAGTCCCTCAGGGGTCAATCCTGGGCCCAACTCTTTTCCTGATCTACATCAATGACCTCCCTAAACACATACTTAAATCATTCGTTGACATCTATGCTGATGACACGACCATCTACGGCAACACATCAAAGGCTGTAAATGACAAAGTTCTCTCGGATTCTCTCTCCTCTGATCTCGAGCGCGTGGTTCAGTGGGGGAAGATGTGGCTAGTTACCTTTAATGCATCCAAAACCAAACTCCTATCCTTACATCATCAACGCTCTGATCCCCAGCTGGCATCAATTGTGATGGATGGCTCTCGTCTGGGTGAGGCCCCGTGTTTTGACAAGCTTCTGGGTTTGACCTTTACTCCTGATCTGAAATGGAACACGTACATCAAGTCTGTTACCAAGGTCGCAGGAAAGATGGTGGGATCCTTCTACCGCTCCAGAAGATATCTCACTACTGATGCAATTCTCTATCTATATAAAAGCCAAGTACGGCCAAGGATGGAATACTGTTGCCATATCTGGGCAGGAGCTGCCAAAAACAGCCTATCATGCCTTGACAGAGTACAAAATAGACTTCGTGGTTTAGTGGGGGATGCCCTTTTCTCTACCCTGCAACCCCTCTCCCACAGAAGAGACGTTGCCAGCTTATCCTTGTTTTATCGTTATTTTCATGGCAGGTGCTCGTCTGAACTCCAATCCCTGGTCCCCCCTCGCCAATCTTTCACGAAAAACACCCGTCTAGCTGAATCCACTGTGAAAAATTCCCTCCACTCTATATCTGTGCCTAAATCAAAACGCGGATTTCATGAGCAAAGCTTCTTTCTTAAAACTGCACGCCTGTGGAACTCTGTTCCGTCTGCCTGCTTCCCTCCGGACTACAACTTGGATGTCTTCAAGTCTAATGTTAACAAATTCCTAATGAACCGCCCCCCTAATTAAACACTTCATAAAATCTCCTCACTAACGTGATGTACTTACAATAACCCTTATCCCTGAGTGGCTTCCGGGCCTTGATAAGTGGTGATCACTGTGTAAAAAAAAAAAAAAAAAAAATATGTATATATATGGAAGTATATGTATATATATATATATGTACATATATGTATATGTATGTATGTATATATGTACGTATATGTATATATAGGTATATATATGTATGTATATTTATATGTATGTATATGATAGACTCTCCCATCAATTTCGACGTATGAGGTTAGGACAATCCATATTTCTAAAACTCATTCATGCTTTTGCCTCTGATGACTTTTTCGTCCAGCAAGAGACTTGCAAACAAGGCCACAAATAGAACATGAATGTGGATTTAACGCTGCAGATATTGGTGTGGCTGCTAGTCGTTTTGCTCTTACTCTGTTTTCTTTCAGTTGCCTTAAGCTTTCAGATTGAAACCTCTGGAGACCTTCAAAACACCTTGATCTCCATCCTTTTCGGTCATTCACCTCATCTTCAAGACTCTTGTATGGTATGTTCACTGCAGACAAGTTACTCTTCAACTTGTCCTTGTACCTAAGCCAAGGACGTCCGACAATTCTTTTACCACGCTCAAATTGCTGTACATCGCAATTTTTGGAATTCTGTCATCGGGCATCCTTAATACATGACCAGCCCACCACAATTGCGATTGAATAAGGAATGATTCAATGCCAGATATTTTGTATTTTGTGAATAATTCGGCATTTGATACCTTGTCGCGGAGGCTAAGACCACATATGGAGCGTAGACAGCTTTTGTGGAAAACGTCCAGCTGATTAATGTGATGTCTGTATGGAATCCATGACTCAGATCCATAAAGAAGAATGGAAAGAACAACAGCACGGTAGACAAGGATTTTTGTGTCTAGTCGAATACCTCTTTCGTTCCACAATCGATGGCGAAGATTTCCAAAGGCAGAAGTGGCCTTAGCAATCCTGTTGACAATTTTATCATCAAGAGAACCGCCCTGGTTCACCTTGCTACCAAGGTAAGGAAAGGACTTGACATAATTGATATCATGACCGTCGACCTTCAGCTTGCGCGCAGGGAATCTATACTCTCGTGGATTTTGCTTTACGCCTTCAACTTGTTTTGGTGTAGGGTGTAGCTGATGCGCCACCTCAGTCTTCCTTATGCTAATTGTCAGGTCAAAGGCCTTGCATGCGGCTGAAAATCGATCAAGAAGAACCTGGGCTTCCTCAAAGGATGTGGCTACCAGTGCGGCATCGTCAGCGAAGAGCAAGTCGCAAATAATTTCGGTGCGAAGAAGAGTCTTGGCCTTAAACCGTTGATGGTTAAATAAGCCACCGGATGACCGAAATTGAAATTTGACACCAATGTCCAAATCATCAAATGCATGTTTCAGCATTAGTGAAAAGAAGAGCGCAAAGAGGACTGGCGCCATTACACATCCCTGTTTGGTCCCATTTGTAACATCAAATGAATCAGACATCATATCATCTGAGACAACATTGGCCTTCATCCCCTCGTGAAAGGAAATGATCACGTTCAGCATGTTTTCTGGAATACCAAGCCTTCTTAAAACTTGCCAAAGAGCATCGCGATTCACAGTGTCGAAGGCTTTCGTCAGGTCAACAAACACCATATACAATTCCTGATTTTTCTCACGAACCTTTTTTGCCACCTGACGTAAGGAAAATATCATGTCAATGGTGCCGCGACCCGGCCGAAACCCACACTGGGACTCTGGATACACCTTATCAACGAGATGATTTATGATTCGGTTTAGAATGAGCCTAGCCAGAATCTTTCCTGCAACTGAAAGCAATGGTTGTCACAGACATTCTTGACTCCCTTATTTTTGTAGAGATGTTTGATGCAGGCATCTTTGTAGTCCTGTGGAACTCGGCCTGCTTTCCATATCTTTACAAAGAGAGCATGGAGCTTTTTTACCAGCACATGCCCACCATGCTTGTACACTTCATGCGGAATTCGAACCTTTGGTGATGGGGACTTGCCAGAAGCAATTTGTTTGATGGATTCCCATACCTCCTGATAAGCAGGTTCCAATGACAATTCTGGAATATCTGGATTCTGAGGAATAGAGGACCCGACATCGCTGTCAATGGCAGATGAGGTGTTTAAGACAGTTTCAAAGTGCTCCTTCCAACGATTGAGAATATCTGATTTATCAGTCAGCAATGCCTCTCCATCAGCTGTGCTTAATGGGGAAGCACCACTTTTCTGAGGACCAAATACCTCTTTCAGACCATCATAGAAGGCTTTCGTGTTCTTGCTATCAGCAGCTCCCTGCAGTGCAATTGCCTTATTGTACCACCATTGTTCTTTCATAGCTCGGAGAGCTCGTTGTACCTCACCTTTACACTTTTTTTGTTTTGTTTTGTATGTATATATATATGTAGGTATATGTATATATATGTATATATATATGTATATATGTAGGTATATGTATATATATATGTATATGTATATATATATGTGTGTATATGTATGTATACGTATATATATGAATTTATATGTGTATATATATGTATACATATATATATATGAATGTATGTGTGTATATGTATGTATACATATATATGAATCTATATGCGTGTATATATGCATACATATATATATATATATATGAATGTATATGTGTATATATATATGTATGAAATAAAATGGAGGTGGAAGGACCTGAATACTCAACGTTTCGCCCGATTTATGCGGGCTTCTTCAAGAGAGATGGTCATTGACGAGAGAGTCGGAGGATTGGGGCTATATATAATGATGGGGGAGAGCAGCGTGTTTTCCTTATGTAAATTAGATGTCATATATACATGTATATACATTTTATGAGAGAAAATAAATTATAGTAAACTAGTGTGGTGGATTACGTGTAAAAGTTAAAATATCGTAGAGATTAAAAAATTGCGTCCAACATCGGAAGTATATGTAGCCAAACAGATTAAACGGTAATAAAAAATAAAACATATATATATATATATATATATATATATATATATATATATATATATATATATTTTGTTTTTGTAAATATATGTATATATATATTTATATATGTATATGTGCATGTTTATATGTTTATTTATATGTATATATGCATATAAATGTATGTATATATGCATATAAATGTATGTATATATATTAAATGTACATATATATGTAGATATATGTATGTATATATAAGTATATATATGTATATATATATATATATCTGTGTGTATATGTATGTAGATATATATAAGTGTATATATATATTATGCATATAAGTATTTGTATACATGTATATATATATATGTATGTATGTATATATCTATATGCATCTGTCTATATACATATGTATATTTTCATGTATATATGTTTATGTATATATGTATATGTATGTATACATATGTCTATGTATTGCAGACTCATTATTCATTTTCACATGGTCAGTGTGGCTTTATCTAATCAATGCATCATCCTTGAGGCTTGAACTTCGACTCTTCAGTTATCACTTAATCAGAGTATATATATAGTTATATAATATATATGGCAATTAAGCTACACAGAATATTTCACGTTTCATCCACGCTAGGATTCAACAGGCTTGGGTGTTTGGAGGTGTGTGTTGAGCAGAAAAAAAAAGTGGTAGTAGGAAGGCAGGCTCGAACCCATGCTGAAAAGGAGGAAAAGAACGGGAAAAAATGTGACGTCTTTGCTGTTACGGCCACCGCCAAACCGGAAGTGATATAGGTTTAAATTAAGGCTAGACAACCGAAAAGAGAGGATGACTTTCAAAAATATCGGTGAAAAAGAACCCCTCTCTGTAGAAAAATGCCCAGTTGAGGGTGAAGAAATTAATGTTTTAGCCAATTTTTCGGTATTTGTCGTCTGAAGGGTCGAGCTTCAAAACGATACTAATCTTGTGAAAGTCCCTCGCCTCTGTTGAAAGTTTTAGGCAGACATGCAAACATACGTACATACATTTATATATCGGTAACTCAAATGTTCGACCCAAACTGATTAAAAAGCTTGCTCTATCTCTGAATACCCTTTATGTAAAATTTCAAATGTTTAGACCAGAAATTGTCTTTAGTAATGTGGTAGAGACCGCAGAGGTCAAATTTCTTTTTACTTAATGACCCCATAACATTTATTGTTTTGGGCTCAAATCAGGTTATTATATACATGTAGATCCATGTCCAAGGAACCTATATCTAAAATTTCAAGTGTTTATACCCAAAATTGGCGGAGGAGTTTGATAGAGTCTCAAAGGTCAAATCGTTGAACTTTGACCCCTTAACAGCCAAATTTCTGGTCGAAAATGGATTACAAAGATTTTCCCAAATCTCAGTACCCTGTATATCAAATTTCGAGTCTGTAAACTGAAAGTTGACGGAGTTATTGTGTAGGCAAATGTACACAGACAGACAGACACTTTCACTTTTATAGATATACTAGCATTTCAGCCCGGCGTTTCCTGGGTGTTTGGAGGTATATGCTGAGCAAAAAAAAAAAGAAAAAAAAGGGGGGTTAATTTTTTTAACTTTGACCCTTATTATGACCCCTTAACATTTATTGTTTGGGGCTCAAATTAAGTTATTAAGTTAGATCCATGTCCAAGGAACCCATATATAAAATTTCAAGTGTGTAGACCCAAAATTGTTGGAGGAGTTTGGTAATGTTCTCAAAGGTCAAATCGTTGAACTTTGACCCCTTAATAGCGAAATTTCTGTCCGAAAACCGATCACATCGATTTTTTCAAATTTCAGTACCCTGTATATTAAATTTCGAGTCTGTAGACTTAAAATTGACAGTTAGTGCGAAGGGAAATGTACACAGACAGACAGATACACAGACAGACACACAGACATGTTGACTTTTATGTATATATTTAAAAATTTATATATTTAAATTTCATTCAGAAAGAATTACTTTACAAAATAACAATTTATTTTTTGAAACAAAGAATACACTGTTTAAAGTAATTTCCTTAATCCATGGATTTTTAATGCTTGTACATCTCCTCAGATCCATTGAAAATTCATTGAAAACCCATGGATAAAGAAAATTATTTTAGACATTTTTTTTGCCATTCATGTCGGTCAAAATATTTTAGTGTAAAAAAAAAAAAAAAAACATTTTTAAGCACATGAATCGCTTTCACTTTAAATTTTTCTTAGTAAGAGGAAGGTGGCTGTGTTTTTTACACTTCAATATGCATGATGACTGGCACTCATTACACCGGGTGTAATTTATTTAAAATGTAATGAAACCCCAATAGTGATATAATTTCGATCCGTTTACAAAAACAACAGTCAATTAACAATCGCACATCTTGTGTTTTGAGACTTGAAGTTGAGATCAGTACATTTTCTAAGATAGACAATTACAAACAACAGAGTTAAATTAATAGTAGCGGAAAAGTTTGTTTCTTAATCGAAAAAAAAACAAAAACTATCTCACCTAAATAATTTTCTACGAAATTAAAGCCAAACATCAATTTAAAAAATTTATTCATATTATATACTTTTTGTGACAATGTTTAAACAGTCTAGTAAATAAAGCTGGGTCAGGGAGAAAGAGAGATAACGAGAGAGAGAGAGAGAGAGAGAGAGAGAGAGAGAGAGAGAGAGAGAGAGAGAGAGAGGACAAAGTGTAATAAATCAAACTAAATCAGTGAATAAATGAGTGATAGGGAATTGGAAGAGAGAAAAGTGCAATAAATAAAACTGTATGAGGAAGAGAAGGATAGAGAGAATGAGAGAGGAGGGAGAGAGAGAGAGAAAGTGTAATTAATAAAACTGGATCAGAGCGAGAATGAAAAAGGGGAGAGAAAGTATAATTAATAAAATTTGATCAGAGAGAGAGAGAGAAATATTATATACATTTTGTGACAATGTTAAAACAGTGTAATACATAAGACTGAATCAGAGAGAATGAGAGCATAAGAGAGAGGAGGAGGAAGAAAAAGAAAAGTGTAGTAAATAAAACTAGATCAGCGAAAAAATGAGAGATAGAGAAAAAGGAGAGAGAGAAAAGTGTAATAAATAAAACTGGATCAGAGAGAGAGAGAGAGAGAGAGAGAGAGAGAGAGAGAGAGAGAGAGAGTAATTCATAAAACTGGATCAGAGAGTACCGCTTGTACTCTAACTCTCACTGGACTGCACTAGCCTTAGAGAAAGCCAAAAAGTTGACCAGGCTTTAACTGACCTAAGTTTTGATGGACAAACTAATCATAGATCATAAACACCTTCAATAAACATCTCCTTCACAAATGTCAATGGTGAGCATGCTTACAAAACTGAATGGTGGAAGGCTAGTTACTAACCGAATAGACGAAATACACCTCCAGGGTGTCCAAAAAGTCACTGGAGAGTTTTGAACTTAAATAAATTTTTTTATTTTTAATGATATCTTTCTGCAATTTTAACACAATCTAAGACATTGGGAAATTAAAAAAAAAAAAAATGCAATATTCAAACAATCTTTATTTATAAAAAATAATGTTTTTTTTAAAATGTTGCCCATTTTCAGCTTTGCATATTTGTGCTCTTTCCAAAACATTATTCATGACAGATTGCAGAATTTCTGGATTGCGATTTAACTTCCTTATTTCGTTCCTGATGTTTTCCTTCAATTCTTGCAAGGTTTAGGGTTTATTAACATAGACTCTTTCTTTAAGATATTCCCACAAGAAAAAGTTGGGGCTAGTCAAATCTATGTATGTATGTGTGTGTGTACAGGGCGTCCAAACATTACTGAAAGAGTTTTGAACTTAAATAGATTTTTTATTTTTGATGATATCTTTATGCAATGTTAACACAATCTAAGACATTGAAAATTAAAAAAAAAAAAATGCAATATTCAAACAATCTTTATTCATAAAAAATAATGTCTTTTAAATGTTGCCTATTTTCAGCTTCGCATATTTGTGCTATTTCCAAAACATTATTCATGACAGATTGCAGAATCTCTGGGTTGCGATTTAACTCCTTATTTCGTTCCTGATGGTTTCCTTCAATTCTTGCAGTGACTTTTTGGACACACTAAACCCCGCATTTGAATTTTGCATTTTTTTTTTTTTTAATTTCCAATGTCTTAGTCAGAGTGTGTTAAAAATATAGAAAAATAAAGAATCTATTTAAGTTCAAAATCCAAAATTCTTCAGTGACTTTTTGGATACCCTTTATATTATATTTGTATTTATAATGGCATTGATTGGTCAACTAAGCAAATCATTTGCATAACTGGACGCAGCTCACTTTGTTCTACCAAATGTTTATTCACAACCACAAATGTCTATTCACAACCACTTGTTTGAGATAGCTGCTGTCTCCTTTCTACCGCAGATACAGCAAACAAATTGGTGGCGTTTTAACTGGCATGGGCAGTTACTATCATTAAGGGTAGTGAGCAATTCATTGTTCATATCTGGTCCATCACAGTGTGAGTGTACAAAGCAACCATTCGTCTATGCATGGAATAATATTGTTACATCTGGGCTGGTACATCTACAACTAGTCTCTCACTCTTAGAGTCTCAAATCTAATGGGTCCACACTATCGGCCTATCTCCAACCCCTGTCCAATCTCTCCAATGTTGCATACTTGTGTCTGTCTTACAAGTACTTAAATGGAATGCACTCTGAACTCATAACATGTGCCCCCTCGACGTACATACTCCTGACCAATCCGACAAGCAGCAAAGTCTCACCCGTTTATTGCTAAGGTCCTTAGATGCAGGAAAGCTTTATTATTATTAAATTATTAAATTTCTTCCCTCGGGCTGCTAGATTTTGGAATTCCTTACCCATTTCCTGCTTCTTTGAGTTTAAATCTTATGTGAACAGACATCTTGCTGCTAAACTTCCCACAGTCACACAGTTCACAAGAAAGAGAGAACATTCGGTGGAGTGGATGTAACCTTTAACCTCTAATCTTCTTTGGGTGTATCTTGCTGAACTCGGGAATCTTTCTGCCGAACTCGGGAATCTGCATGGAATTTCGAAATGAAAAAACTGAAGAAAGTCGAAGGTCATATAGACTGAAGCGTTGTGAAAATAACACTCAAGATGAGAGCAGTAGTCCAAAGAATCCAGATGATATAAATAATAAATTCTCATCTCAACCCCCCCCCCCCAAAAAAAAGAAAAAACAGAAGCATAAAGAGTGGTCAGTTTTGTTTAAAATCTTCCTGAGAAAAAGATGGGTTTCAAAAACGTCGGCTCTTTATAAAAATGCAATGAGAAAATAAATATTACTGTCTTTTTTTAAAAAAACAGCAAAAGATGTTGAGTCCAGTTATTCTTTCTTTTACTTTTTTTTTTATCAAGTATTCCATTTTTCAGCTGCAATGGTTCCTCATTCTCAAATTCAATGAAATTAATTAAATGCAGAGAATAAATGATTAATGCCTTACGGGCGACTGTTTACTCCCAGTTCCAATGTAGGCAGCAAACAACAAGTTCTTGAGAATCTTAATCACAAGGTGGGCACAAAACAATGGACAGACGCTGCTAAAAAAAAAAGGGAATGTGACTATCGATTTTTAGTATCTTGTAGCATTGTGCTAGAACGATAAGATTACTCATATGAGACATCTACGAGGTTACGACAATGGTTCCTGGATACAGGATTCGATTCCATGAAACATCAACGGCATGATGGTACCACATCTATAATATAAATCTCACCTGTTTGTTTAAATGTATGTATGTATGTATGTATGTATGTATGTATGTTTGTATTTATGTATGTCTAAAACTTTCGACAGAGGCGACAGATTTTCATGAGATTAGTACTATTTCGAATCTCAATGTCTCGGACGACAAATATTGAAAAATTGGCCAAAAACATTAATTCCTTCACCCTCAACTGGGCAGTTTTCTACAAGGATGGGTCGATTTTTTGTGAGCCATTTTGTGCAAGTCATCGTATCGGTTGGTTTGACTCTGTCTAATTTTAACGTTTCGAACTTTCGGTCGCGTCATGGAGTAGTGGTAAGATGTCAGATTTTCTTTCATTTTCTTTTCCACCTTCGGCCTTTTTCTTTTCTTTTTTTTTTTTTTTTTTTTTTTTTTTTTTGCTCAGCACACACCTCCAAAGACTCAGGCAACGTCGGGCACCAAGCTAGTCTTATATAAGAAAGAAAAGAAAAAAGGTCAACCATTTCTGTTTTTAACCAACTGTAACAGGATCAATCGAAAAAGGTATCCACTTTTCACAGAGTCAAAGCATTTCAGAATGCATTGTGATGTCATAGCGGATTCCCTCTCTTTCCTGTCTCTCTCCCTCTTTCTTTCTCTCTCATCTTTTTCTTCCTTTCCTCACTCTCTTTTAATTATTTGCACCATACCATGCTTCGCACCGTTTCTCTCACTATTCGGCAGTTATTTATCCTTCCATCCTACCATCTAAAACATTCATGTACAGACAAATATAGTTTTATTCTGATAATTAATGATTAATTCATTATGAAACCAGCTTCTCCTAGTTCTGATGTAGGCAGCGAACCACAAGCTCTTGAGAATCTTAATCATAAGGTGGGCATAAGGCAATGGGACAGACGCTGCTCAAAAAAGGGAATATGACTGTCGACGTTTAGTACCTTGTAACACCATGCTAGGACGATAAGATTACTCATGAAAGACATCCAAGAGGTTACTATAATGGTGCCTCGATGCAGGATTCGATCCTAGGAGACACCTACGGCACAAAGAATGGCACGATAGTACAACATGTCAAATAAGAAAGAACAGTAAAAAGTTCGTCAAGGGCGTGAGTTCCATTATAGAAACGTTGATTTAATTTGAATCGAATAAAATACGCATCAAGTGTGCTTGAAAGCCAAATCACAGCGCAATATTAGGAAAATAAGCAAATATTTTACTTGCTTGAAATTTCAAGCAAGTAAAATATTTATTTATTTTCCTAATATTACGTTCTGATTTGGCTTTCAAACACACTTGATGTGTATTTTATTTTTTGAAAAGTTCAACAATAGCTGTTTTAAGCAAGTGTAACGGGACCAATCAATAAAAAAACGCACCCACTTTTCATCATTTCCATTTTTGACAAAGTCAAAGGATGTCAGAATACATTGTGATGTCATAATACTCTCTCTCTCGTCTTTTTATTTCTTTTCTCACTAATGCATTATGTAACCGGTTTATACGACTGGTTATTCCCAGTTCAGACGTAGGCAACATATAACATGACACGATAGCACTACATGTTGGAATAAAAAGAAAAGTGAAAGTTCAACAATCGCTGCTTTAAGCAATTGTAATGGGATCAATCAATAAAAAAAACGCACCCACTTTTCATCATTTCCATTTTTGACAAAGTCAAAGGATTTCAGAATACATTGTGATGTCATAATAAACACCATCCCTCTCTTCTCCTTCTCTTTCCATCCTCTCACTTCTTTTCTCTCTTTTTTTTTATCGTCTCACTCTTTTTAAAATTTTTTGCATCATACCATTCCTCGCACCATTTCTCCTACCCTTCCATTCTACCATTGAAAACAATCACACACAAACAGAGTTTTAGTATGATAATTAATGATTAATTCCTTATGCAAGCGATTTTTTTTTAGATGGGGGGGGTCACCACTTATCAAGGCCCAGAGGCCACTCGAGGATAAGGGGTGATGGGTATACATTAGTCATTGTGATTATAGCATAGTAATCATAAGTAGTGGAAATTTTGTGAATTGGATTACTTTGGGTGACAGTTCATCAAGAATTTGTTTACATTGGACTTGGAAGAAAATCAGATTGTAGTCAGCTGGAAAGCAGGCAAACAGAATAGAGTTCCACAGGCGAGCAGTTCTAAGAAAGAAGCCCTGTTCATGGAATCTACGTTTCGGTGTAGGCACAGATAAAGAGTGTGGAAAATTGTTGATAGTGGTTCTTGCTAGACGAGTGTTTTTCATGAAAATCTGGCGAGGGGGGACCATAGATTGAAGTTCAAATGAGCACCTGTCATGAAAATAACGATAAAGCAGGGACAGGCTCGCTACGTCTCGGTTAATCACAGTTTAAATGTAGACAGCAAATCACAAGTTCAGTTCTCTTACTATTTGGCAGTTATGGGTATTTTTCTCTCAGTACCAAAATCAACACAGTCTATCATTTCTGAAATGGCCTTTTCCCTGTTAATTGTGGTACATTGTTGGTCTTGTGCAGTTCTAGGAGGTCAACATTCCCAGGCTTTACATTCTCTCTCTGAGACGGGATTAATTTATTGCTTATCGCTTGAGGTGCCCCTACCTGGGGAATGCCTATGGGGCTGCACCAGCATTTTTTGCAAGCCAGAGTGTGCCTCCTCAAGGGCATTGGCTCTTCGATCCCACTTTCTGAACCTAGTGTCTAATCTTCCCGCCGTGAGACTAAGATAAATACAACTTTTTGGTAGTTATTTACGCTATCCTCCCTCCATCCCACCATCTAAACTATTCATAGTTTTAGTATGATATAGATAGGATTTATAAAGCGCCAATATTTCGATTTAGCATCAAAGAGATAACTTGTTTATGATATCAAGAATGTTGATCTTGCGTCAAAGTTCATGTTCACTGCGCATTAATATTACATTATTTAGTCTATCATTTAACATGATGGTTCATTGTTTATTCTTTACTAGCAGGGAGACCCGATGTTGCTCAGGATTGAATTAGGATCAACAAATATTCCACACTTCCAACTGTTTTATTGTCATCTAAAGTGATAAAATTGCTTATTTTTCAATCAAATCGATTGACTATCTGCTCTAGTCGGGGACACATCATGGTGCACCGGGAGAAAGCTTCACATGCCTCCTCGCAGTGACATAGTCCACAATACATTGTAGTCTACATTGCACTTTAGAGAACCTATGATTGATTTTATAAAATTATTTTTATGTAATGGTTTGAATTAAAATTTAAAATGTAAAAGTCAAGTATCATGGTCCAATTGTGCTCTAAGCAGAAATATTTATTTCGGATGCGCCCCTTTCTTACCAAAGAACCTACTGTTGATTTTATATGCCGGACCCTTCTGCTTGTGCGATGATAAAACTTCTAAAATGCACTTGTGATGTTAGGCTGTAGCAGAGTATTAACTATGGTCGAAATTAGACTGTTCCTTCTTAAAACGTATTTTTTCGATTATCGATTTTTGATACCTAACCAGGGCATTCTAATATAAAACCTATCTAAGAACACTGCCAGACACATAAAGTATATTTTTGTGGAATTTTTAAAAAATCAGTCCCACCATTTTGGAATCCATAGGGAACGAACTCACACTCAGACAAAGTATATTTCATAGCAGGTTGTTGCCGCCGTTTCGTAAAAATTTTTTGTTCTAAAACGTGTTGATATTTGACAAAGTGTTATATATCATTAGAAAACACGTATTCTGTTCTACAAGATAATGGTCATCATTTTTTGCTCATATAATTTTTTCTGTTTTTTTTCAGAACCGTCAAATGAATTGTCAAGTAGATAAAAAAAAAAAAAAAATCACATTTTCGACACCTCCTTCTTTCCGGTAATTTTGACCTCACTGACGCTTCTCGTTCCAGAAGACCAATCAATATAGACAAAGAACAAACTCAGGGTTCTTTTGAAGGAAGATGGCCAACAGACATAGAGAATTGGGTGAAAAGATGAAGAGTGATTTGCGACAAGTTCACGCCACCTTCAGCCGATGGGATTTATACAAAAACTTGGAGCTTGGGCCCCCACACGAACGTACTTTTGCTGTTAAAATTCTTTGATTAAAAAAACAAACAAAAAAACGGCGGGAACTTATGCAACAACCTCATAAGTAAAGAGGATAGATCTATTTTGGAAAAAAAAAATTCTTACGACCATAAGTGAGAAATACATAGAACAATATTTGGAATTAGAAAATTAATGCCAAACTATGATTTAGACAAAAGAGGGGGTGGGTATGAAAATTTCCGTCTGCCTGCTTCCCACCTGACTACAACTTGGATGTCTTTAAGTCCAACGTTAACAAATTCCTAATGAACCGCCCCCTTAAGTAAACACTTCATTAAATCTCCACACTAACGTACTGTACTTGCAATAACCCTTATCCCTGAGTGGCTTCCGGGCCTTGATAAGTGGTGACCACCGTGTAAAAAAAAAAAAAAAAAAAAAAAAAAAAATTTAAAGATACTTTCTTTCCTTTATGATAATATCTCATTTTCTATTAATCTACTAGCAGGGAGACCCGACATTGCTCGGGATTGAATGATGATCAACTGATGTTTCACACTCTTATATTTTTGTCATCAAAATCGGTGAAATCTCCCATTTTTCAATCAAATCAATTGACTACCTGCTCTAGTCGCGGACCCATATGGGCACTGGGAGGAACCTTCATATGCCTCCTTGCAATAACTTAATCCACAAAACATTGTAGTCTACATTGCACTGTAGAGAACCTACTGTTGATTTTATAAAATTATCTTTTTATATAATAGCTTGAATTAAAGTTTAACATACAAAAGTCAAGTATCATGGTTCAACTGTGCTCTAAACAGAAACATTTATTTCGAACACACCCCTGACATATTAAGAACCTATTGTTAGTTTTATATTTGGTCTTTCTGCTTGTGCGGTGATAATGGCTTAAATTTAAGTTTAAAATGAAAAAGTCAAGTATCATTGTGCAATTGTATTTTAAACAGAAATATTAATTTCAAATGTGCCCCTGTCATATCAAAAATATACTGTTGATTTTATATGCCGGATCTTCCTGCCGATGCGGTGATAAAACTTCTCAAATGCACTTGTGATGTTAGGTTGTATAAGATGTTAACTTTGGTCAAAATCACCTGTTTCATTGTATTTTTCGATTATCGATACTTATTGATTGGGTATACATGGACCCATGAATGTATCCCCTGAACATACAGCACGGGCTGAACAGAATTCTTTACCAAAGGAAACTCTGACCAAAAGGAAGAGCACACGTAAAAGGAAAGTCGTCAGGCGT
>NC_136510.1:30626970-30869470 GCF_053919585.1 Euprymna scolopes
CCATCTCTTTCTTTCTTTCTCTTTCTCTCTCTCTCTCTCTGTCTGCATTCATGAATTCATTGTTGCTCATCCCTACCGAGCAAGGTGTTCTGCTTTAGAAACCTATTCACGCTGCTTCTTGAATAAAGAGTCTGATGCATTGCCATATCTAAACACTTGAAATAGTTTCGTCCGGGAGTTTTTTACTTTTTCTTTTTCTAATTATGCTCCGATAGTGTTCGCCTTATTATTTATATTTATATAAACTTAGTGTGTATCAAGCGATCAAGTTTTAAAAAAAAAATAAAGTAGAAATAAAACGTTTCAAACTGAAAAGTTTAAAAAAGGAAAAAAAGAAAAAGAAAACATTAATTGCTATAAACATAAGAAAGAAAAAAAAAGAAAAGAAAAGAAAAAAAGAAAGAAAACAACTCCTTATGGAAAGAGAGTGAAGGCTTTTGTTTTTCGAATTTGGTTATAGTCAGTTAACATACTGCCTAATTTCCGGCATAGCGCTACCGGAAGCGGTGACAAGGGAAATCAGTTCTTTCACTTGTTGTCACGCCTATATCTCCCCTGTGAATGTACTCTTTTTTTATTTTTTGTATTACGTTTTTCCGATCTTCCTTTTTATTTTTATACTCTCATAAACATATATTTATTATATAAATTTAAATAAAAATCTTTTATTCTTAAAATTAACGACAAACTTTTATTTTTATAATTTCATAAACATATATTTCTTATAAAATCTATACCTATCTATATATCTATAAAAGTGAAATTGTCTATGTGTGTGTGTGTGTGTGTGCGCGCGCGCATTTCCCTACCAAACTACTCTGTCAGTTTTCAGTCTACAGATTCGAGATTTGGCATATGGGATATTGGGATTTGGGAAAATCTTTTTAATCGGTTTTCGACCAGAAATCTAGTTGTCAAGGGGTCAAAGTTCAATGATTTGATCTTTGAAAACTATACCAAACTCTTCCGCCAATTTTGAGTCTAAGCACTTGAAATTTTATATGTAGCTTACTTGGACATGGATCAAACTTTTTTAATTTGATTTGATCCCAAAACAATAAATGTTAAAGGGTAAAAATTGGGGTCAAAGTTAAAAAAATATTTGACCTCTGCGGTCTCTACCAAATTATTCAGCCAGTTTTTGTCTAAACATTTGAAATTTTATGTAAAGGCCATTCAGACATAGGATAAGCTTTGAAATCGTTTTTTGGATAATAATTTGGTTGCCAAGTGGTCAAAGTTCAAAAGATTTGACCATTGCAGTCTCTAGCAAACTATTCAGCAAATTTTGGGTCTAAACATTTGTAATTTTATATAAAGGGTATTCAGACATGCAGCAAGCTTTTTAATCAGTTTTGGGGGAAAAGTTTGGCTGCCAAGAGGTCAAAGTTGAAAGAGTTGACCTTTACAGACTCTACCAAACTCCTCTGCCAATTTTGGGTCTAAACACTTGAAATTTTAGATGTAGGTTACCTGGACACGAGTCAAACTTTTTAATATATATATATATATTCACATAAACTTTTGAACAGTACATATGGCCCGAGCAAAGCTGGGCTGAACTGCTAGTTGTTTAATAAAACATTAAATAATTGAGCAATGCGCTTAAACTAAATGTCTCTCTCCCTCCCCCTCTCTCTCTCTCTCTCTCTCTCTCTCTCTCTCTCTCTATATATATATATATATATATATATATATATATATATATATATATATTTCTCTCTGTCTCTTTTTCGCCCTTTGATAATTCAGCTACCAGTAGATAACCGGCAAACATCAACTTGGTAGATTGACAAGATTGATGAGTTTCGGAAAATAAGACACTGGCAGAACACTTCAAGGAGAGATAACATCAGGCTTGAATTTTAAATATCTACTAACAGATATATTAGCTGGAATATATCGCTGAGATGTATAAGGAAACCTGAAAACGTTTCAGACAATGGACCATAAAGGGTCAAAGGATGAAACCTGTTGAGTTGGGAGAATTGAAAGCCACTGAAATGACCAAACATGACATCAGACATGACTGACAGAGAGAATAAGGGGGTGTAACTCTTATCAATTTTGAATTAGCGGCTGAATAGAAATATCGTGGTCTAATAAAATATTAAATAATTAAGTGATGCATTTAAAAGTAACCTTTCTCACTCCCTCTCTCTTTCTTTCTCTCTTTCTTCCCCTCTCTCTTTTTCTTTCTCTATATCCCTTCTCTCTCTCTCTCTCTCTCTCTCTCTTTATTTTCTTTCTCTCGCCTTTTAACTCTTCAGCTACCAGAAAATAACCGGCTGAATAAAATCTATTCTTCTGCATTGTTAAAATTAATTGAATTGTCTAATAAAACATTAAATAATTAAGCCATGCACATAAATTAAAAGTAACTCTCTCTCTCTCTCTCTCTCTTTCTCTCTCTCTCTCTCTCTCTCTTCGTTCTTTTACCATGCTGCTACCAGAAGATCACCAGCTGAATAAAATCCAATTTCACAAGAATGTGTTGCTATTAAACATTAAATAATTAATCAATGTGCTTGAACTAAAAGTAAGTTGAGAAAACATGCAGATGGATTTTGTTTCAGCAACAAATACAGAGACAAAAGTATCTTCAGTCAACACAATAACGATAACACACAAACACACGCATCAGTCGACGGCACATTATTATGGTGTTATTTAAAGTTAATGAAATTACTCTTTGGAATTAAATTATTAGTGTCTTCTCGAAAACGTCATTATGCCTTGTTTCATGGAAGCAAAACCTGGACCAAACACACTGTCTCAGCACGTTCCACATACAGTGTCTAAAATGCATCCTTGGAATAAGATGGTATTAACCTATCTCACACATCAGGAAGATGTGACACAAGGCCGAAGATGGAGGTTGGAAAGGCCAGTGTGCAGATTCCCAAGTTCGACAGAAAGATTCTCGAGTTCAACAAGATACACCTGAAGGAGGGTAGAGATTATATGCATCGAAACGGTTCATTAGTTTAAGAGGGAAACCTCTGCATACAAATATATAAAGATATTCACATACTCAACTTAATATAATAGAGATGTGCGCGTTATATTTCTGAATTTTATGGGGATCGATAATTCATATTGTTTGGATTACTCGGACAACTGTTCCCATCTTGAGTTTTATTTTTACAACGTTTCAGTCGATGTAATCTTCCAGCTTCTTGAGGTTATTTTGTTAAACGCGCAAATCTTTCTGCGGAACACTGAAATTTCGAACAGAACCCTTTATTTCATCCACATGGGGGAGCATGCTATTGTGTAACTTACAACTGAATTTACCAAGTACTTTATCCACTACGTCACGGGTTATGGTGGACAAGTCTAATATGAATTTTTTTTTTTTTTTTTTTTTTACATCTTCACCCCCAAACAAGACAGTGCAACTTTGACATAGGGGGTACTGTCAGGGACATAAGTTGCAGGGATACTATGTAGGGAGTTGAGCAGCAAGATGTCTGTTCACATTACAATTGAACGTCTGCATGTTGGTACAGTTGGGAAATCAGGAACCCAGAAGAGAATTCTAAAGTCTAGCAATCTTGGGGAAGAAGCTCTTAGAGTAGAAGGCTTTCTTACATCTAGGGATCTCTACTGTGTAGGGTGGGATTTTGCTGCTTATGGGTTTGTCGGGAGTATTTACGCCGAAGGAGTACAAAGGCTTGTAGTTCATCAGAGCATCCACGATTGAAATACTTGTAAAACAGACAGAGAGATGCAATATTTCATCGATGGGACAGAGGTTGAAGCTTAGATGATAGTTCGAGACCTATCAGGTTGGCAACTCTCTTTTAAACCCTGTCCAGGAGTGAGAGACTAGTAGAAGATGCACCAGCCCAAATGGTACAAGAATACTCCATATATGGGCTAATGGGAGTCTTGTAGAGGTTCAGGATACTTTCAGGCATAAGTAACTTTCTAGCGCGGTAGAGAGAGAGCCCACCTTCTTCACAGCAGCCTTGGCAATGCTCTCGATATATCTGTTCCAACTCATGTTCCCTGTGAAGGTTAAACCAAGGAGTTTGAACGAAGTACTTTCAGGTAACACATCTTTAGCCAAAGCTATTGGTGGTTGAGAATTTTTTTTGTAATTCTTAAAGGAAACGAGCTTGGTCTTGGCAGCATTGAACGTTACCATCCATTTTTAACCCCATTTCACTACAGACTGGAGGTCTTCCTCTAGGGTTTCCACCATTTTAAGAGCCTTAAACCTATTTTATTTTTAGATGTATAATATAACTATGTATCATTGCCTAACATTCACAGGCAATATGAACTGGAACAAATACATTGAGGACACTGCAAAGGCTACTGCAAGGAAGGTGGGTTCCCTCTACCGTGCTAGAAGACTACTCACACCTGAGAGCATCCTGTACTTCTACAAGGCCATTGTTTATTCGCCCATGCATGGAGTATTGTTGCAACATCTGGGCTGGTGCATCTACCATTAGTCTCTCCCTTTTGGATAGGATCCAAAAAAGAGTCTTCAATCTAATAGGCCCCACTTTGTCAACTAAGCTCCAATCCCTGTCCCATCGCCACAATGTTGCATTCTTGTGCCTGTTTTACAAATATTTTAATGGAATGTGCTCCGATGCACTTGTGTCCTCACAACATACATATCTCCGACAAACCCACTTAGCAACAAAATCGCACCCTTTCACTGTTGAGGTCCCTAAATACCAGAAAGCTTTCTATAATAGACTTTGCTAGACTTTGGAATTCCTTTCCTGCTACCGGCTGTACTGATATGCAGAAGTTTGAATGTAATGTAAACCAGCATTTTGTTAATCTCTTCTTGGCATGGTCTCAAATAGTAGTCCCTTATGTTCAAGTGGCGATATGCCTTGGTGGGGGTGAACGTAAGTAAAAAAAACAAAAAAACATACTTATTATTACATATTATTGCTCTATTGTAGAAATATCGCTTAAAATGAAACCAGTAGTTTAAAGAATACAAATAATATGAGTAAAAATGACCCCGCTTTGACCTCACAAAAAAATGTCTGAGTAGCCCCGTCAGCATTTTCCAGTTTTTTTTTTTTTTTACATGAAGTTCACCACTTATCAAGGCCCAATGGCCACTCAGGGATAAGGGTTATTGTGTGTACAGTAATCAATGGGATAGTGTAGCAATAGTATTGGAGAATTGGTAAGGTGTCATTACTTAGGGGCCGGTTCATCAAGAATTTGTTTGTGTTGGACTTGAAGACATCCAGGTTGAAGTCGGGAGGGAAACAGGCAAGCGGAACAGAGTTCCACAGGCATGCAGTTCTAAGAAAGAAGCTTTGTTCATGAAATCTACGTTTTGATTTAGGCACAGATCAGGAGTGGTGAAAATTGTTGACGGTGGTTTCAGCTAAGTCGGGTGTTTTTTGAAAAAGAATGGCGAGGGGGGACCAAAGAATGGAGCTCAGACGAGCACTTGCCAAGAAAATAACGATAGAACAAAGATAGGCTCACTACGTCTCTTCTGTGGGAAAGAGGTTGCGACTATAAATGAACACTTTTTCAAAGAGAGAAGGTAATGCCTGGGAGGGTAGATTTTCTAGGACTGCTCAGAATAATACATCAATCCAACAAAGAAGGACAGCTGGTGCTGCATGTGGCTCACCCTGCCGGACTGATTGTCGAGGACGTATCATTAACTAGTAAATGCCCAAAAGAATTTTAGTATATACTAGTTGTGCTGCAACATGCCAGATCTAAAGCATGTACTCCTTGGTGAGCCGATACTCTCTGCAATTTTATATTATGTTATTTTATTTTATTTTTGAACGTATTTTGAACATTTTTTTAATATTTTTCTAATCCCATTTCCTTCACTTTCAGATTGTTTTTTTATTTTCATATATGTATTTCCGTATCCCCTATTTACTGTTTCCATCTCCTCTCCTTCTTTCTCCTCTTTCTCTTCTTTCTTTCCTATTTTTTCTTTTCTTCTTTTATTATTGGCTCTTCTTTGATGATCCCAATTATTTCATAGTGGTATATACAGTAGAACCCTGGGATACGGCATTAAAAATCAGAAACAAAATACAGTACAGTATATAATACACATGTATATAAGCAAATAACATTATAAATAACACCGTAAGGCGGGGAAAATACCGTAAACAGGAAAAACATCGTATTCCACATCGTGACCTGAAAAACCATAACCCGGAGTTCTACTGTTTATATATTTTTTTCTTTTTTTTTTTACCTACATAAATACTACCTTTCCGATTTACCCTCAAGGACTAGTATGAAATACCAAAAGGAATTTTAGTATATGCTAGTTGTGCTGCAAAATGCCAGATCTAAAGCATGTACTCCTTGGTGAGCTGATACTCTCTGCGATTTCTTAGACATATCTGTCATAGAGTGCATATGAGATTGTCGAAGGATTTGCTACATAAAAATTGGTCAAGGTTCGCGGCTTACTCTGATTCAAAAACACCCACGAAAGAAATCTGATGGTCTCAAACTTTTTCGTAATTATCTAGGAGATTCAAGGCAACAATTGCACTCTCAGATGCCGAACTGCTTGTGCGGGGGGGGGGGCATTAGAATACACCGACTGCCCCCCTGCAGAGGGTAAAAGTCCCTCAATGGGGGTCCTGGATATGACCTTAAACTATATCCAGTGGTGAGGCCCCAGCTTGTGGGCTTTGGGGAGTGTGGGGGCCACCCTTTAATTACCATTGCTCCCAGGTCCACTCTGACCCAGAGTGGTAGTACCTGGTAGGGTTCCAACTATGGGTTAAATAGAAACCGGCTCGAAAACAACAAATATATTCTATTAAAAATTTTTTCTTTGATGATCATGACACTCTCCGGTGTTGGTCTTTTATTCCGCTCAATTCTGCAAAAGGGCATATTCATCATCTCTGGTTCTTGTTCCAGTTCTGGTTCTGCCTCATCAGATGAATTATAGGCAATACTCTCTGCCGGAGGGGGTTCACTGATTGCGTTTGTCATCAGTTCATCACTAAATGAGTCATTGCTTTCCTCGGTAGTTGTATGATGTATCTTGACAGCCGGGCAAAAGTCCCGCACATTGTCATGGAGTTCCATCAACTAGGACTGACTGTTGGCTGATCACCCCAGATATTCGTCCTTGTTTGAACTTGGTGGTGCACCGGTTTCCTGGGGGTCTCACCCAAACTGGATCCCCTATCCCATATCTGTTGTGTGTTCCCTCATTGATTGGTTGTGTATTTTTAATTCCCTTGCCTCTGACATGGTATGTGTGTATGGCATTGGCAGGTGTTATTGAAGGCCACTTCCCATCTGTTGGCGTGATGTTATACCAATACGTGGCCTCTATAATGGTACATTGCTTTCTGGCAGCAATTCTCTAAATGCTGCGATGGCTTCTTTCAGCAATGCCATTCCCTGATGGCACATGAGCACATCACAATCATAGTCGGGTGCCCCATTCATCTAATAATTGTCGGACTTGTTGGCTGCAAAAAGCGGCATCATTGTTCATCACACCTCACTCAGAAAAGATGGATGATAACTGGTGAACAACATTTGCTGAGTCAAAAGAGTTAAAAGGGTTACTCATTGTAATGGGCAATGTCCATTGCCATCCGTTGCCATGCATCCTTAACTTCCAATCGCCCTTTCTGCCATTGCTCTGGTGCTGGATCAACAGACTGACATGCCTTACAGTGCTTGACAATCTGCCTGACATCTGCTTGTGTCACTGCCGGGTCCATGCGCCTCACAAAATACAGGTTCTTCTTGATACCTGGATGTCTATTCTGGGCATGCATCTTCTTTATTTGACAAGGGTTCATCGTGCCAATTGCAACTGCACAGGATCATACCATTTGTGAGGCACACAGGTTAATTGGTCAGCACGATTACCGTGTGATGCTACCAGTGTTACACTCACTGATAGCCCGTACTCAGAGACTAGACTCTTCAGTGTGTCTAGTCTTCACTGAATCAACATCTCACTGGCTACCTTAGTATGGACTTTTGCTCGTCCCGAAAATGTGTCAGATACAGAGAGAATCTGTGTACAGGTACAATTTTTTTGACTGCCATTGCAGTGCCAGATTTATGCCTTTTACAACACCGTCCAACTCTGCCAAGTTGATGTGCTGAGCATCACTTACGAGTTGCAGGCAATATGCATCCTCAAACACGTTTTATCTTTGCTCTCATGAAACTCCTAACGCCAATGAAATGGCGTCGGCCCACACATTTACATCATCACCATCGACAGAGCAGGGTCCTTTTCATTCACTCTCTTCATCATTATCTTGTTATCATTAGAGTTAGGAGAACATCATCAGGTACATCATCCCAACCTGAGGTCACCAAACTCACTCTATGTTTAATAACACCTACAGCTGCATGGAGCCAACCTCAGCCTGATAAGTGACCAACAAGCTTTCCACACAAGTAATAACGTCAGGAATGCCTGGAACCTAACTGCCACACCTCCATTGTAGGGTGCCTCCTTCCTCACAGATATCCAATCCCAATTTGCATGCTCTATCTTTTAAACATTCAGGATCCCTGCACCTCGGGCCAAACTGAGCTAATTTTTCTCTGATACGTCAATGTAAGCTGATGTTGCATCCCCAATTGTCTTTTCCTGGGACAGTACCGTATTCATAATAGTCTTCATGATCTGTGGTGCCACATTCAGACCAAAGCCGAGTCATGTCAAGCAACACTTCCGACCTCGGAACTACACTGTCTGGAACGGCCACATCTCATCCACTCGCACCTGCAAATAGACCTTCCGCAAATCTAATATTGACACATTGGAGCCGTTCTGATGCCATTCTCTGTTTGCTGATGCACACATCAGCATCAGCAGTGTAAGTCTCAACATGTTTGTTGAATTCACAATAGTCCAGCACTGGGCTCACTTTCGACTTATTATGCTGGATTGCTGCCATTAAGGGTATCGGACCTTTGGGAGGTCCAAGCTTGTCAGCCGGGTAGGGGATCAACCATCCATCACGAATCCATGCCTCAAACTCTTGTTCGTATTCATCATGAGCCTCGTCAGGTATGGGGTACTCTGCAATGCCATTCTTAAATTCGGTTGGCACCCTTCCTTCAGTCCACTTCCATGATGCAGTTCAGGCTTTCTGTCGATGGTCGTAGTCCACCTTGACATCAGGCCAATCAATGTGGACTGCAGCACACACTGGGACTTCCAAAATGTGCATGCTCCCATCTCGTTCAATGACAACTCTCCCTAGTGCCTTGATGGCATCATATCCTAGCAATAAGTCGAACCCCAGCAAATCCCTTTGCGTCAGCAACACATCGATTTCCGCAGCCACACTAGAGTTCGTATGGATCTGTACGGTTCTGGCTCCACAGCATGCTTGTGTCTTACTGCTCATTGTGGGGATTTTGATGTTCTTCTTGTTCCAGACACAGTCTGGCGTTCACTAAAGTATGTGAGCAGCCTGAGTGAAGGAGAGCTGAGTCATTATTGGTTGCGCCTCACTTGTTTGGGGAGCAGAGCAGTGCTAATGTCCTGTCCCCTGACACATTTCCCGCACAGTTAGGAGCTAAGTGTCCAATACCACCGCAGTGGAAACATCTCCCCTTGATTGTGGGGCTCAGACTAGGCGTCTTCCCTGTACTATTTTGGGCTGTCTGCACTGCCATCACAACTGGTTCCCCTAGGTCCTCCTCATCTCTGATGATGGCTCGAGCGCATTCCAGCAAGTGTTCCATAGGTGTTGCTGAAATGCTGGTGGAGGATCTTAGCAGTTGCTTTACATGGGTTGGAAGGCTGGCAACAAATGCATATTTCCGTTCTGATACTCCAGTACCAAACAGGATTGCAAGTTTTTTCAGAGCTGCAAAAAAACATCCACAGTTTCTCCTAGCATGAGTCTTCTTGAGGTGAATTTCTCATAAACCGCACACGGATCCATGGCAAATGCTTTGTACAGTGCATTTTTAATTGCCGTCAAGTCAGTCTTCTCGGCAGCACTAAGTTGTTGATATACACTCAAGGCACCTCCAGCCAATCTCAAGGGAATCACCGTGTGTATCCTCTTTACTTCACAAAGGTTGCATGTCAACTCGACCCTTTCAAACCAGTCAACAACAGACATGGACCTGTCAAATTCGGGTGTTAACTTTAAATCCAACATCGATTCAGTCATTGTCTTTTTATCTCCCAACACAACTTTACTGAAAAAAAAAATGGCCGAAATAGCTTATAGCAAAACAAAAAAGAAAAAAAGGCTTAACATGATGCAAAGCACTATTCACAGTATGCAGGTCTCGACTCTCCCGCCAGAAAAAAATATATCCTTATATGCAAACCACCAACCATGACAGCATCACAATCTGCATATCTCTTCTTTGTGCTGGACAGATTCCAGATTCAGATGACAGCGGTTATTGTGCACATCCCATTAGAACCAACGGAGCGTTGTTCACCTATTTATTGCTTGCACAAAACACAAATGCGTGGTCGTTTGCTTCTTTGATGATCATCACAGCAGCCGGTCGAGTCTTCTTATCATTTAAGCCGTTCTTTCAAGTCTATTAGGCAAAGTTCTTATGAAGTGGTAGTTTTTTTTTTTCTTCTTTTGTGATAGCTTTCATGGTTTCTTGCTAAGACTCCAAAATTTCCACGTTCTTTCAAGACGCCGATATTCCATAGCAGTGGGGATCCCAATTTCAGCATGGTTGCTGATTTAAAAAGACATTTCTCTCTGATAGGTTCATAAGAGTAGTGGTTGATGGGCAGAAATCAGAGGCCCACAGTATTAATGCTGGAGTTCCCCAGGGGTCCATCCTGGGCCCAACTCTCTTCCTGATCTACATCAATGATCTCCCAAAACACATACTTAAATCATTCATTGACATCTATGCTGATGACACGACCATCTATGGCAACACATCAAAGGCTGTAAATGACAAAGTTCTCTCTAATTCTCTCTCCTCTGATCTTGAGTGCGTGGTAGAATGGGGGAAGAGGTGGCTGGTTACTTTTAATACATCCAAAACCAAGCTTCTATCTTTACATCATCAATGCTTTGATCCCCATCTGGCATCAATTGAAATGGATGGCTCTCGTCTTGGGGAGGCTCCATGTTTTGACAAGCTTCTGGGTTTGACCTTTACGCTTGATCTGAAATGAAACACGTACATCAAATCTGTTGCCAGAGACACTGGAAAAATAGTGGGATCCTTCTACCGCTCCATTAGATATCTCACTGCTGATGCAATTCTCTATCTGTATAAAAGCCAAGTACATCCAAGGATGGAGTACTACTGCCACATCTGGGTAGGAGCTGCTAAAAACAGCCTATCTTGCCTTGACAGAGTACAAAATAGACTTCGTGGTTCAGTGGGGGATGCCCTTTTCTCTTCCCTGCAACCTCTCTCCCACAGAAGAGACGTTGCGAGCCTGTCTTTGTTTTATCATTATTTCCATGGCAGGTGCTCGTCTGAGCTCCAATCCCTCGTCCCCCCTCGCTAGTCTTTCATGAGAAACACCCGTCTGGCTGAAACTACTGTCAATAATTTTTCCCACTCTTTATCTGTGCCTAAATCCAAACGTAGATTCCATGAGCAAAGCTTCTTTCTTAGAACTGCACGCCTGTGGAACTCTCTGCCGCTTGCCTGTTTCCCACCTGACTCCAACTTGGACGTCTTCAAGTCCAACATAAACAAACTCCTGACAAACCGCCCCCTTAAGTAAGACACTCTATCAAAACCCCCCAATACTAATGATTACTACAATACTATCTCACTGATTACTGTACACGCAATAAACCTTATCCCTGAATGGCCTTCGGGCCTTGATAAGTAGTAACCCCCGTGTAAAAAAAAAAAAAAAAAAAAAAAACAATATTTCGTCTGGAAGGAAAATTTAATGAGTTAGGTTAAATTGGCTCACGGTGCCGAGACAAATAGGGACTAATTAACCCTTGAATTAATGCGTCCATGAACTAACATCCATCGTGTTAGGAAGCTAATCACAAACTGACTTTGTCTGTTTGAATTCCCCGCGCATGTGCAGGGTTAAAATTTAAATCAACCAATGAGAAGGGCTGTAATAAAACACGACATCAATTCGTATTTACCAAAGAATATTCACGTTTCAAGTTATGTGATTTCTGACAGTACTATCTCCAAACAATTTAATAAACAAAAGATATCATAAAACTTGTATTTAACTTGAAATACTATATATAAAAAAAAAATAGCATGGAACCTTCTCTATATAAGTATAAACAGGAGTTTTGTAAATAAAGAGTTGACGAACTATGTGGAAACTTATTTCACTAAATAATTTACGTGACACAAATTTTTATTCATCGTAAATAAGTGAGAGAGTGTATGGTAAACAAAAGGAATGCAACGTCCAGCATTAAGTGCATTCATTGATGTCTCTGTCCAGGCTCGAAAGACAAAGGATACCCCCTGTAGAAGCAGCTGCACGTGTAATTGTGAGGCAAGAGTTGCGCAATCTCCAACCACACCTCTCCTGAAGCGGCACTGTTTCAGTCCAGTGACAAAGGGCAAGTCTAGGATGACTGGAAAAAATGCCGAGATAAGCAGAGAGCACATACAGCACTTGGAATTCCCAAATAGTCACCCATTTATCACTGACTAGGTTCGACATAGCTTAACTTCAGTGATGTAACAAGAACCGGTTTCAATGTGATTATGCCATATAAAATAAGCATATTAGGGATGAAATATCAGGATATCTTGCATAAAGGGTATAAAGTAGAGGGGGTTTGAGGGATAGAGGGAGAGTTATACGAATATTGATGGGATTGCATTTTAGCTAGAAAGAGGTTATCGAACATTGGAGATTAGAGATACAGATTAAGGAGTTTGTCATGATACGCTAGCAGATATAATTAGGATTAGATGAGTTTGAAATATGATGAGATTATACAATTTAATAAACGATAAAATAACTAATAAGAAGATAGATAGAATTAATGAATAATAAAAATGAGATAAAGGAATATAGGATAAGGTGGGGGTTAGGGTTAAATTAGGGTTAGGGTTAGGGAAATTAAAAATAAGAATAACAGTAGGGGGTATTTTTTTTTTTTTACATTTGAATAATTTTTAAATAGAAAAAGTAGACTTTTAATATCAATGTCAGACCGAGAAAAAAAAACTCAGCTTTATATATAGATTAGTATGCAATGAAAATCGTCATGCAAAAAGGAAGAACAATACGAAAGGATTTATTTAATTACCAATTGTTATAAGTGGGGAAAAAAGTTGAACAGTGTCCAAGTAAAGAAAGTGAAAAGCAGAAAGATTTTTGGGTCCCAGAAACTCTGTTAGCAGTTCTCTTTGGACAAAGATAGTTGATATTTGAACGTCCAGTGGATTGAGTCAGGAAAGAGAGAGAAATGACAGAGGATGGGAGAAGTGTACAACTGGTATTACTTTAAAACCATTACTAATTAAATTAGGTATTAGGCTAATTAATAAGTAACTTTAAATATATAAACCCTAGTAAATAGTTGTGTGGTTGTAGAATATAGTTAATCAATTACTTTCCATGATAAAAATAAACTACTGAATCTAAGAGATGAAATAGATATTAACTGTAGACATTTCAAATGAAGTGAAGAAAATGAAAAGTGGAGAGTTCTTTCGGTCCCAGAAAATCTGTCAGAGAGAGAAAAGAGGAGTCTTTCCTCACTGCTTCTGGAGTTCCCTCTGTTAACCGACTGTGATTTTCAAAAGTGTTGAAGTAATTCTTCAGGGAACACATGAAATCAATGCACCCTGCAAGCTGATTGGTTGGTGTGTGGCAAGGACATTTATTTGCATAAAAAAATAAGTATTTATTTATGACTTGCCTTGGCGACTAGTGTATTGGTTAAAGTATGCAGGTTATTTTGAGGTTCTGAATTCAATCCTGAACAACGACAACACTATTTAACAAAGACAAAATTTAACACTGGGTGAGCGCACTCTGAACTAGGACAAAAATTACAATTGTCTCAGTTTAGGATAATCTTGAATTCTCTGTCCGAGGATAGAAGAGATACTACACTTTGATCCAAGTGTGAAAAGTGTATAGACAGACAATGTTCATCTTTTTACTAATAGGTAAAATGAGTTCCTCAAACAGAACAGTTTTGCAACATTTCATATCTCTTTATAAAGATTTAAATTAAGATATAATGCCACTAAACATTACGTCTAAGATCCTTATTCCAATTTTGATCAAAATCCATTATATGATTTTAATTCTAGAAGATGTCTAAAATTAAAGGCTTAAACTTAAGAGGTCTTTAAGAAAAAATTAAAATTAAGAAAATCTTACTTAAATGTTGTCTACTGACAATAGACCAAATTCAATGCAACTCTGAAATATTTTAAGTTTCAAATGAGAAGTTGTGATATTATTATGTCCCTTAAAAACAAAAATTTATTTAAAAATTTGGCTAAAAAAATTACTTAATCCGGTCTACTTGATCCGCTATTATGAAACATTTTAAAATAAAAATCAGCAAGAAGGGACATAACTCATTTTAAATTGAAGAATATAATAGGAGTTGTCTATCTTAAGTTGTAATATATACAAACAGAAACAACTAAAAAACTAAAATAACTCCACTGTATCTTGGGCAACATTAGTCAGGAACAGCTAGTACTGAATGAACAATGTTTTTTTTTCTTTCAATCATTTGATCGTTACTGGTAACCAAGTTACATTTAAATCCTTTTCAGTAACATTTACACAAACTGGAATTTTAGATGCTAACCTTTTAGGAAGAATTCCCGAGATGAATCTAACAATAAGGGCTGCGGGTTTGATACCATCGGAGGGTGTGGAGGCATGTGATGTATCCACTTGTCGTTGAACTATAAAATTCTTTTACGCGACTGAAGATTTATAAATATGTAATCATGATTTGTTTAGAGCAAGGTTGCAGAGTTAGAAGTTATAAGCTCTGAATCCGATTCCTAGGATTTCAAAAATTCCGACTCTTACTCCTTGTTTTAATGTCATCCAATATTTGGACGCTCTGTTGATTTTTCAGGGATAATTTGGATTCTTTGGACTACTGTTCTCATCTTAACAAAACTACATTGTATTTTTTTTACAAGAGAGTCATCACTTATCAAAGCCCTGAAGGCCACTCGAGAATAAGTGTTAATAAGTGTACAGGGGTCATTGGCGCAACAGTGCAGTAATCGTTAGTGGTGGAAATTCGGTATCATTTGAGGAAATCTTAACAAGAACTTGTTTACATTGAACTTGAAGACGACCATGTTGTAATCAGATGGAAAGCAGACCAGCGGAACAGAGTTCCACAGGCGGGAAGTTCTAGGAACAAAGTTTTGTTCATGGAATTTTCGTTTAGATTTAGGTGCAAGTAGAGAATGCGGTATCGTAAGAGTTAGAATTTTCCCAGCTAATTGTACAACTAATATTACTTTAAAACTTTTACTAATCAAATTAGGTATTAGGCTGATTAATAAGTAACTTTAAATATGTAAACCCCAGCAAATAGTTGTATGGTTGTAGAAGATAATTAATCAATTACTTTCCCTGATAGAAATAAACTACTGAATCTAAGAGATGAAACAGATATTAACTGTAGACATTTCCAATGGTTCACCTTGGATAAATATGGTAACAACCCATTATAACATTTAATAAGGAAACCTTAATAAAACTACTTTCTGGTGCAGCATAACAATTAAAAATTTACCGGCTAGTGTAGAACTAATCTATATATCTATAAAAGTGAAATTGTCTGTCTGTCTTTGTGTGTACATTTCCTTACCAAACTACTCTGTCAATTTTCAGTCTACAGACTCAAGATTTGACATAAGGGTTATTGAGATTTGGGAAAATCTTTTTAATCGATTTTCGGCCAGAAATTCGGCTGGCAAGAGTTTAAAGTTCAACGATTTGACCATTGAAAACTCTACCGAATTCTTCCGCCAATTTTGGGTCTAAACACTTGAAATTTTAGATGTAGGTTACTTGGACATGGATCAAACTTTTTTAATTTGATTGGAACTCAAAATAATAAATGTTAAGAGGTCAAATTTGGAGGTCAAAGTCAAATAAAAAGTAACCTCTGCAGTCTCTACCAAATTACTCAGCCAATTTTTGGTCTCAACATTTGAAATTTTACATATCCCCCACCCACATTACGCTGCTAATATATAGACTAATTTGGAGGTGCTGATTCCAAAAATCATATCAATTTTTTCTCATCAGGTCAAGTTGTTGAGATATTTGCTATTTTATACATTTTTTTACCTTAAACTTAGGTGTTCTGCCTCCCTATTTTGGACACATTAAGTTACTCTTAACAAAAAAGTTACTTTCTTCTTAATTTCATCTTCCTTTTTACATCCTTTTGTAACCATTGGTAACACAGTACGCCTCTTTCTTCTTTATCCGCTCCCATCCCCGGCATCAACAGTATGTTTTACTCATTTCTTCTTCTGGACAATGTGTTTGTTTACTTATCATGCAACGTGACATTTCATGTTCCATTTCTTTGTTTTTCGATTTCTTTAACTCCTTAATTTTTCTACCTTCGTTTGATGTTATTGTTTTTACTTTCTCATACCCGTCATTTTTTTTCTTTCAGTTTTTACTTTTCTCTTCAAATAAATATACCTGTGCATTATGTACTAGTCTTCAGAGTCGCAATTTTTTTAGAATAATTTATCTCACTATAAAGCTAGAATGTATATAGAAACATGCCTAATGTACTGTCGTTTCATGCATCTACGCTTCACAATTGCAATTGTATGTTTTATTGTGATGAATGTTAATTGATTATGACATCATAAACCTTAAAGTAAAAGACAAATTTGCCATACAATGAGGTATGTAGTTGGTAAAAAGTGGACACTGAGTAGTAAGTAGGCTTATCAACTGTGACATGATTTTGTTGGTCTTTAGGGCCAAAGTAAGGTTTATTCTCTTAATGTTAGGAATTCATTTATACGTCAAACAGGAAATAATTAAGCTGCATTATTTTACTTTCGTTGCAGATTTTTGGAACAAAAATTAACCATGACTGCATCATTTCTTATGTGACGTTGTTTTAACAATCCAAATGTGTTTTGTTATATTTGCGGGGTATATACGTTGTAATCCAACAGGAAATTGATCGGTGAATTTGTAAAGTGTGTTTATCTTGATTACTTCAAAGGAATTCTGCATGATCAAAATAAAGCATGGGCACCCATATTGTGTTGAGCATCTTTGACAGTGCACAAAAAAAAAAAAAAAAAAAAAAAAAAAAACGGATAGAAAGTCACTCCATTTTGGTATTCCAATGGTCTGTCGTGATCCAAAAAACCATTTCAATGATTTTTATTTCTATGCAGTCAAAACGAAGGGAATCAACAAGAAGAACAGGAATTCATTGATTTATTCAAATCTCAAGTCTGCAATTAGGCCAATTCCACACTGCAACAAAATTCCTTTTCCAGTGTTAAAAGACTTTCCCAAATTGGAATTGCCTGGTTCTGAAGAAAACCAGTCCTCAGTTTTGTCCACTGACAGTAGTGAAGCCATTGTTTCAAATGTTGGTTTTCCTCCTTCTTCACTACCACAGCTGTTTTCTCAAGGAGAACTTAATGATCTGACAAGAGATGTCAACCTTTCCAAAGAATTTTTTTTAACTTTTAGTTTCAACACTCAAAGAAAAAAAACTACTTTAGTCTGGAACTCTCATAACCTTCTATAGTAAATGCCATATTGAATTCATACCATATTTCATTCAGGAAAACGACATAGTATGTTGCAATGACGTTGGCAGCCTGCTGCAGCAGCTTGGTGCCGAACAGTATTATTCTCCAGATTGGCGCCTTTTTATAGTTCCGAAAGAAGTTTAAAATGTGTTCTTCTTTACAATGGCAATTTATATGGATTAGTTCCTCTAAGCCATTCAGCAACCCTCAAAGAAAAATATGATGAAATCAAATTTATTCTGGAAAGGTTTTCATATAGACAGCACCAATGGATCATATGTGTCGATTTGGAAATGGTTGGGTTTCTTCTTAGGCTACAAGATGGTTACACAATATTTCTTTGTTTCTTGTGTTTGTAGGATAGCAGGGCAAGAACAGAGCACTGGATCAAAAAAAAGATTGGCCTGTGCACGGTGAACTAATTCCTGGCTCTCTCAATGTTTTGGCTTCTCCTTTGGTGGAGCGTTCCAAAATTGTGTTTCGTCTGCTTTATGAAGCTCAATGTAACTACAGAGCATATATAAATAAATGACAAACGTCTATATTCCAAATTTCAAGATGTTGACAATCTTACCATTTATTTCTTTAAATACGTTGAAATGCACAAAGAATTGTGCGTGTCTTGTGATATGGAATATAGACATTTTTTTAATTCATATATATATATATATATATATATATATATATATATAATTTATGTATATATACACATATGCCTATATAATTATATGTGTATATATCTATGTAATTTATATATTTATACCACCTTTTTTGGCAATATTATAAGTTCTAAATCTCAGCGACTATTGATCAGAATTTAACAAATGAAAGCTTGTTGGAAAGGTAATGATCTGAATTGTGTAGTGGGTTATATGACATTTGCTTGGAAGGTCGTACATTAACGGATCATCCATAATGCAGAGCCAATTTTTGGTACTTTGTTACAACCATAAAATGTTTCAATCACAGTCATTTGTTTTCTTAGTTTTGCATATGAATTGCAAAATATTTATTTCCCCAAAATCTCTGGCCTTGACGAAGGGGAGACTAAAACTTGCTACTATTGTTTCAAATGATTTGAAATAACAGCAAGGGGAGACTTGATTCTAAATATTTCTCATATGTTATATCTCCCCTCTTTGGTTTTCATACATAAATTTAATTTCACTGTGTATAAGGCTTCTTTGATACTGGAGATATTCATAATCGTACCCTATTTCTAAAAGAGGGGAGATGTAACATATGAGACATATTTGGAATCAAGTCTCCCCTTGCTGTTATTTCAGATCATTAGCAGCAAGTTTTAGTCTCCCCTCCATCAAGGCCAGAGGTTTTGGGGATATATATATATGCTTAATGTATGACGTTCAAAGCAAATATCATATAGCCCACTACACAATTCAGGTCATTACCTTTCCAACAAGCTTTCATTTGTTAAATTCTGATCAATAGTCGCTGAGATTTAGAACTTATAATATTGCCAAAAAAGGTGGTATATATACATACATATATATATATATATATATATACATATATATATCTATACATATATATATATATATATATATATAAGTGAAATTGTCTGTGTGCGTGTGTATGTGTGTGTCTGTGTGTGTACATTTCTCTAGAAAACTACTCTGTCAATTTTCAGTCTCCAGACTCGAGATTTTACATAAGGGGTATTGAGATTTGGGAAAATCTTTTTAATTGGTTTTTGACCAGAAATTTAGCTATTAAGGGGTCAAAGTTCAACGATATGACCATTGAAAATTCTACCAAACTCCTTTGGCAATATTGGATCTAAACACTTGAAATTTTAGATGTAGGTTACTTGGACATGGATCAATTTGTTTTATTTGATTTGAGCCCAAAACAATGAATGTTAAGGGGTCAAAATTGGGGTCAAAGTTTAACAAAATTTAACCTCTGCGGTCTCTACCAAATTATTCAGCCAGTTTTGGTCTAAACATTTGAAATTTTATGTAAAGGGTATTCAGACATAGGATAAGCTTTGAAATCAGTTTTTTGGCCAATAATTTGGCTGCCAAGTGGTCAAAGTTCAAAAGATTTGACCATTGCGGTCTCTAGCAAACTATTAAACCAATTTTGGGTCTAAACATGTGAAATTTTACATAAAGGGTATTCAGACATGCAGCATGCTTTTTTAATCAGTTTTTGGGCAAAGATCTTGCTCCAAGAGGTCAAAGTTGAAAGAGTTGACCTTTACAGACTCTACGAAACTCCTCCGCCAATTTTGGGTCTAAACACTTGAAATTTTAGATGTAAGTTACCTGGACATAAGTCAAACTTTTTAAAGTGATCAATAGTAGATAGGACATGAGCGACACTGGGCTGAACTGCTAGTGTATATATATATATATATATATATATATATATATATATATATATATATATATGATAGATATATATATGATAGATATATATATGATAGATATATATATGATAGATATATATATGATAGATAGATAAGAAATTTTACTAAGAACTTTCTATTTATAAGAACTCTTTCCTCTTTCCTACTATTGGAACATTTATTCAACACATGGACTCTAACCTTTTTTTCCTGAACATGTTATTCTCTGCTATACACCCCTTCCTCTCTCCTGTATTTATCTACTGTATTCCTGAGCAACATCTATCTTTGCGCATACATAAACTGATCGTAAACCATCGACAGTCAACAAACTTTCCTACATCCTTTCAATGCTAACGAAGATGGCGCCCAATAAACTTGTTATAAATAATAGGAATGGACTGCGTTCGTTTCTTATGTATTGCACGGCTTTTAGACGTTGACTTTCAAAATAACCACCTCTAGCCAGATCTTTATTTATCTTTCTCTCAACTCCATCTTTATTACTTTCTCCCGTGCTTTCCTTCGCCTCACGTTTTTTTTTTTCATATGAATCACCATTTATCAAGGCCCGGGTGCCACGCAAGGATAAGGCTTATTGAGCGTATAGTAGTCAAGGGGATAATATCGCAGTAATAGTTAGTGAAAATTTGTTAAATTGGATTACTTAAGGGGACAGTTTGTCAAGAATTTGTTTACTTAGGACTTGAAGACTACCAAATTGTAGTCAGCTGGAAAGCAGGCAAACTGAAAAGAGTTCCACAGGTGTGCAGTTCTAAGAAAGAATCTTTGTTCATGGAATCTACGTTTAGGTTTATGCACAGATAAAGAGTGGGGGAAATTATTGACAGTGATTTCAGCTAAACGAGTATTTTTTGTGAAAGTTTGGCTAGGGTGGACCATGGATTGGAGCTCAGGCGAGCACTTTCCATGAAAATAACGATAAATCAAAGATAGACTCGCAACATTTCTTCTGTGGGGAAGAGTTTGCAGGGAAGAGAAAAGGGCATCCCCCACTAGGCTACGAAGTCTATTTTAAACTCTGTCAAAGCAGGATAAGATCTTTTCAGCAGCTCCTGCCCAGATGTAGCAACAGTACTCCATTCTTGGACGTATCTGGCTTTATAGGTAGAGAATTGCATCAGCAGTGAGATATCTAATACAGCCGTAGAAGGCTCCCACCATTTTTTTTTTTTTTTTTTTACTGGACCTGCTACCGTAACTGTTTTATATCTACTGCCCAGGAACTCTCATTCATTCTTTGTATGTGTCCATACAATCGTAGTCTACTTATAGAAGTAGACTACGATTGTATGGACACTAATATCCCTATAATATCCAGATTTAAGTCCAAATTTAGTAATAATAAAAAAAAGTGAAAACTTATTAAATTATAAAAATGAAAATAGCTAACAACTGCCCACACAGATTAAAGTTTACTTTAGAATTACAATACATAGGAAAAATAAAATAAAAAACAACATAGTAAAATAAAATAAAATTCAACAACAAAAATAGAAATAAAAAGTACTTCAAGTAGGCAGTGTTGAAATAACTAACTAAAACAGAACAAAAGAAAAGGAATAGTCAGGCGAGCCTATGTCTGGGCGAAGCCCTGCCATTGACTAATGGAAACATTAACTTCTGGGAATGAATAACAATGAATATGATTGGATAGCTAAATAAACTTTAACATCACGTGTATATATAATAAAGATTCCCTACGGGCATGAAACGCTGAAGCCGATGTGTAACTTAATTGCCATATATATTTTCATATATATATATATATATATATATATATATATATAGATAGATAGATAGATAGATAGATAGATAGATTACGGAAGCATTTTTTAACATATAAAGTTACCTTGTAAGATTTTAAAAGTTGAACCTGAATAGCATTTAAGCTGACATATTACATTTTTGATCTGATTAGTCCATTTCATTTGTTATTGTTGTACCATGCTATTGCACTAGTTTTCAACAGTTTATTTTAAAGAATTATGCAGTTCACCCGAACAACTGGAAACATCGAAACATTTTTCAATTATGGCCCTAAAAAACAAAAATCAGCTGGAGGAAAAGCCCCCAAAAAATAAAAAAAGAGTTATCTCTCTCTAAAAAAATTTTTTTATTTCTTTTCTGTATAAGTTTAAAGACTGTGCGAGCAAATAAAAAAATATTTAAAACGTAAAAAATAAAATGATTTCACTGCATCACGAGCAGAGCAGGATCGGGAAAGCTAGTACACGATAAAGATAACGCCACTGACCTGTAAATAGTGTAATTATGGACATGAAACAAATAGAGTAAAGTGATCAGAGGACAGGTGTGTAAAAAGTACGAACAGAAAACTCTTTTACAATCAGTTAATAAATAGATAATGGAAAATATAAAAACTGTCGAAAAAAATGGAAGACATTTTAAAAAATTTAAATTGATATGATTGTTGTATTTTTTTTCTTTCAATACCAAAAAAAAAAAAAAACCACCGTTATGGCAATGAAATAGAATGGGATAAATTTTAAAATGCAAATTGATACGGGCAGTGAAGTAACGCTAATTTTGATAAATCATTTGGAAGAAATTATATAAAACCAATTAAGAATAAAACAGTTTGACGATTCAGGCATAAAATACATTAATAAACTTTGAAGAAATATTTGAAACTAATTGCAAATATAAAAGCGATATTATTCGAGTTGTTGGATGTAAGAACTAGTGTTGGAACGATTACTTGGAATTGGAATTGGGAATCGAAAAAAGTGGAACATTTTCGAGTATCAGAATCGCTATCAGAAAAATTTGAGCTTCATTTTCGATTTCGATTCCAAACCGATTTTTTTTTTTTGACAATAAAAAATGAAACAAATCCAAGATATTAATTTTTTAGAAGAATGTTTATTTACAACTGAAGACTAAAACCTACAGGGCCGCAAATTAAGAATTCCATTGCTATATTTAGCATTAACTCCCAGGAGTCGAATTAATTTTTTTTTACAGGGTGAAATGATAAAATTGCCACCATAGAAAAGACGACATGATTCAATTTCTGTTTGATGAAAACTGGTTTTCTTTTTATTGTTGCAGACCATCAACCAGTTGGCCAATAGTGAACACAATGTTCAACAAACAAGATTGGAGATGCGTCGCTGTCCTGCTCATGCTCTCTACCGATCCAAGTTATAAAACAGGACAATTGCCAGCACTCTCAAAATGCATTGCTGGATTGCCACGAATAACAGAGACATACCTAGGGTGATGAAAACAAAGTTTCTGGCCACGGTTATAGTCTTTCGTGTGGTTTCATCATGCCACCATTCAAAGTCAGCTTGAAAGTAAGCACCAAAGTGTACCGGGATGTGCTGAACAGTGTGGTGATCCCCTAGTGCAATCAGGTGGTCACTGGCAGACCCTGGGTCATTTTTCTACCTTATCGTTTTCTGTAATTTTTGCATATGTTACTATCTGCGACTGACAATTTTGTAGGTACCACTTGTTTTACTTGAAATTCAATATTTTTTCGTTATTATAATACAGAAGCACCGAAAATACCGATGACTGCATTTATGCATGACAACGATAGCGCCATTTTAAGGGGCGATAACTCCAATTTCTTTAGCTCAAATAACACTGTAAATAAACAAACAAGATTTTTATTTTTTCCGAACACAAAAATATTTGAAAACCAAAACACTTATTGTATAAAAATTTATAAAAATATAATTGCGAAAACATTTATTGAAAAGTCACCGTAAGAAAATATAATTTCAATAAAACATTTTTTTTTTTCTGCGTCTCCAACGTCAACAGTGCAATATCGTGCAAATTTAATGAATTTACATCTATTTTTAGGAGAAAATTTCTGAGAAATTTCCCAAAAAGTAAGAGATATCTTCACCTGCTCTTTGTAATGGGGGTAGAAATGGTTTATTTAGGGGGGAAAGGAATGGGTGTCAACAAAAATTTGTTTACATTGTACTTGAAGACAACCATATTATAGTCTGCTAGGAAATAGGCCAGTGGAACAGAGTTCCAAACGCGGGCAATTCTAGGAAAGAAGCTTTGTTCATGGAATTTGCGTTTAGATTTAGGCACAGACAGAGGGGGAAACTGTTGATGAGTGTTTTTTTGTGAAAGTTTGTCAAAGAGGAACCATAAATTGAAACTCATAGCACTTGCCATGAAAATAACGATAGAAATTGGTTCATGTTTCTGAATTTTTGAGATGAGGATTATTTGGAATATCACTTAAGACTTCTTCCTGGTCGTGATCGAGACCATGCATTGAATAAAAGATTCCATTCAAAATCCTCGCATTTGACAAGATTTTCTAAGTTCAACAAAAAAAAAATTCCTAAGTTCAACAGAAAGATGTCCTAGTTTGACAAGAAACACCTGAAGAAGGTCGGACGTTACATCAACTGAAATGTTGCGAAAAATAAAACTCCAGATGAGAGTAGTCGTCTAAATAATCCAGATAATACAAAAATTGATTTAAATTATAGTGAAGAAATTTGTCCTTTTAGACCAAATTTCGTGATCTTTCTCTTCATAGCAAACAAGGCCAGTTTGATGGATACAGGCGCAACAGTGCTACTACAAAATGGCGATCTGATATCTTCTCTTTCTTAGCATTGTAACAATTATGTCTATTACGATCTATTTGTTTTGGGATCAAGTAAAGAATAGACACCTTGTAGCAGAAGATGACGATTGGCGATGATCGGCGCACATTTCAAGTGACACCAGTGATTCGACCTTGACATTGGCACAAGCACATGGCGTTGGTTGTTTGTAAACACGTCGAATAACAGACATGGGCGAATATTCGCAAGCAAGATTTTTTTTTTTAATATATTTACAAAACGTTTGAAGATTTAAAAGAAAAAATTATATTTACAAAACATTTTTCTTAAGTTAGTAACAAAATGAACGTATTTTTCTTAAGTTAGTAACAAAATGAACGTATTTAAATAAAATATATTTAAGTAAATGCGTGTCTTTCTGAGTGCGTTTTAATATATTTACAGAACTTTTTAATAAAACTTAGAATAATTATAATTATCTCTTCTCTTCTATATAAATAAAATGAACTCATTTTTTCCCGTCTGATTTTGACCTTAATAGGATTAAAAATTAAGATATTTCATGTAAATATAATATGCACAAACGGCAGAACAATATCTGAGGTGTGTTATAGGCTTATTATTTCTCAAATTCCTCGATAATCTTAGATTTCTATACTTTTTCTGCTGAGAAGTCACGGCCAAAATCGGTTAAGATCAATAGAAGTGGTAAAATATTTTCTCTCTAATAAATTCCTCCTCCCCCTGCCACCACTTAACACCGTTTGGGGATCGTTCACAAGGAACAGTTGAGAAGAGAACACCGGTTTTGCTTCGTAGTTCTTTCATGTGAAGTTATTTAAAAGCACTAAACTAAGCTGCAGTGCTCTGTGGCGTGGTGGTTAACGTGCTGGACAATTCACATTATATTTTCACGTTCGCGCCGACCTACCGTAGTCGTTTTTTTTGTTTTTTGTTTTTTTCCTAAACAACTGGAATGGACTTTTCTTGGTGGCCGAACTGTTAACGTTGCAGATGTTTTTTTTTTGTTTTTTTTCACACTTTATTTTCCTACTTTTACTCATGACTCCGGGTTTGATCCTTCCTACTTACCTACCATAACATTTTTTTAAACTCCCCCCCCCCCGTCCCGGAAACAAACACTCGGGCAACGCCGGGTACCCCCGCTAGTAATAAAATAAATAAATTTAAGCATATTAATGGCAGAAACAAATATAAAATAACTTATCAATGGCAGAAACAAATATACAATAACTGACTTGATTTTTATGTACAGTGTGTTTTTTTTTTGTTTTTTTTCTGTGTGCGTTTTTAATACAATTCAATTTAATTATTCTTTAAAACATTAACTTTAGCGACAGTTAATATATTTTTAAATATTAAATTTTGATTTAATCTCATGATACCCTCACATGATAAATTTATTAAATGACAAAAAAATCCAAAAGTAATATATTTAAATAAATGGGTGTCTTTTCGAGTGTGTTTTTAATATATTTACAGAACTTTTTAATAAAACTGAAAATAATAATTATTATAATTATAATAAATAAATAAATAAATAAATAAATAAAAAGAATTAGCTATATTAATTTAAAAAAAAACATTAAAAATTGATTTCTGCTACAGGGTATCTATTCTTTACTGTGTCCTTGTTTTTATACTTGGATGTTGTCATTCGCAGAGCCTAAATAGTTTTGTATGGCATACCACTTCTGCCTAACGTTTTTGTACATTATATAAACAGTTAGACTTTGAGCATCATATTAACAAGATATCATATTTCCTTTTCTCGCTTCTCGCTTCTCGCCGAGACTTGAGCGAGAAACGAGATAAATGTTCCTTTTGGAGATGTCACTGCAAGAAGATATCATATCTTGCTCCTCGCCTCTAACAGCATAATAATGTTAGACGAGATGTAACTCCTGGACTCAATTCCATTTCTATAGTACATCTGTTTCGGCAGACTTAACTTAATTTGCATTCTAGTTCTCGTAACTCTTTTCGGATCATGTTTTGTGTTAATGAAACCGTTTGAATAAAACTGATTTAAATTGTAAAGAAGAAGTTGGCTTAGATTCATCCGACACCTTACACAACGAAAATGTCATTTTTCAAAAAAATAAAAAAAATGATATCAAACTTGCTAAAAAGGGTCGAGAGTAACATAAAAATATCTTATTCATTGCAGACTATTATTCTTATCTTTTAGTTGTTGTTTCATGATGTTTCAACCAACTATTCCTCTGGCCTTCATCAGGTGGTTACTGTGACCGGATAGGAACTCTGAATCTCCTAACTGCATCCTCAGCGATTACTGTCTTCAACAGCCTAGTAGTCTACCCACGTTTGGGCCAACTAAGCCTCTGGCCGGTTTTGGGTAGGATTAAAACCACTACCTTCAGACAATGCTCACCTAAAATCATAGAGATTCAACGTCTCTATCCTTCGAGGCATGTGACGCAGCAGATAGAGACATTGAATCTCTATGGTTCCAGGCGAGCATTGTTTGAAGATAGCGGTTTCAATCCTACCTAAAGCTATCCAGAGGCTTAATTGGCCCAAACGTAGTGAGACAACAATGGCTGTGGAAGGCAGTAATTGCTGAGAATGCAGTTGAGAGATTTGGAGTTCTTATCCCGTCGCAGCAGCCACCTGACGAAGGCCAGAGGAATAGTTGGCCGAAACGTTGTGAAACAACAACTAAAAAAGATGAGGATAATAGTCCGCAATAAATAAATTAATAAATAATACTCATCTCAATAATGAATTCCAATTAATTAAATAAAAAAATATCATTGTAATATTATGGATATCTTCCTACCCCAAAGTGTTAGGAAGTGATTAAAAAAAGATGAAAACCTATATAAAAAAAAGAGTAAATAAGTTGATCACCAGTACAAAACTATAGAACGTGAGGTTAGTAGACGATTGGGAGGAAGTGGTTCATCAAGGCACACAAAGGCCATCTGAAATGGGATTGTTAATCAAGGTATGGCAGTTACTGCGACAAAGGATCAGACATAGAGGTCAAGATATTTAGAGTTAGTTTATGGACAGATGAGAAATGGGAGTGAGTTTTGTGGCAGTTAATGGCAATTTATGGACAGTCTTGAGTTTGCGACAGTTAAGGACAGTTTCCAGTAGAAGACAGTTGAAGGCAGGTTGTGGTTTGGAGCATATGGGAAGATGAATTGATCAACTGACCGACAAACTTCACAGAAAACTAAGATGTAGATGTTAAAGGATCGATGGTGTCTACATATACACCTAGAGTTCAGCAGATATCTGCAAAATGTATCAGAGTTTGTGTTTCTGTTTTATGGGCTATTTTAATTTTTATACTTGTGAACCAGTACTTGCACCTTAGGCAGTTGCCAATGTGCAAGAGACAATAACACATCTAGAACAAGAGAAAAAGATGAAGGAGAAACCATGACACATAGTGTTTGGGTTGGTAATTGTTGTCTAGCAGGGAAGTACAAGTGCTGCTTGGATGCTTCTAGAGGTCATGCTGGTTTTCAAGATTAGCTAATGTTGAGACAATTAATCGGAAGCAGAATCGGGAATCAGAATAATCGTGATTTTTGGGGACTATCAGAATTGTAAAAATTTGTGCCTATTTTCCAATGCTAAAAACGATTCCTTTATCTTTTTTTATTTGATTTTGTTTAAAACAAGATCTTCCACTTTTGGTAGTAATGATAAGATAAGTAATATTTATTGATTTTAAACTATCAGTAAAACTAAAATCTCTAGATCCCCCCCCCCACTTACAAGTATGCTTTTATGTTCGAACAAATATATGCACATTTAACATGTGTTTTTACTGTAATCTGGAAAAAATAACAGCTTTATAGTTAGAGATTTATAAAGAATCGGAATTGCAATCGATAATTGTATCGGAATTGGAAATTTAGTACAGAATCAGTAATTGTATCGAAATCGGGAAAAATATTGGAAATGTTCCATCACTAGAATAAACTCAATTTCTAATGTCAAGTGCAATCCTGAAACGACCAGCTTGCATACTTTTACTTTGGACTTAGAACTGAACGCCAGGAACACTGAGTCTTTGACCACTGATAAAGATGAGCGAAAGAGCATCTAAAATAAATAGCCAGCATCTTCCCAGAATTAGTCATTTCAATTTTCTCAGTTCAAACATAAGCTGCAACTGCAAGGAAGTGATGGTGGCTCAGTGGTTAACGACATGGACTGACAACTTGAGTGCGCCAAGTTTGAATCCAGGCCGTTCCACAAAAAACAGTTTCCTCTAGGGACGTTGGCAACCTTAACGTTCCCCCTCCTGTAAGTACCTGATATCCGTCTAGAAAAAAAAAACTCTTAATAGAAAGATACAAGGGAAACGAATGCCAACAAAATCATCATTATGAATGATCCTCCTCCTCCTACTCAACAACAACAACAACAACAACAACAACTGCAACAACAACAAGAGTTGCAACTGCAGTATCCTCAATAAAATCACTACTTGATCCACATTATACCTGATTGTACGATGACCTGTTTTTTGTAAGATCTAATCACTTGGTAGATCTTTTACAATTCTTTTTTGTTGTTGTTGTAAATCTGTCTCGGCAATTAGGCATCTCAACAATTATATCCACATGGTTGAAATGGCATACGTCTATTGGTGTCTTGTGATCCATAAATCGATGATCGACTTTCGAGTAAACTTAAGGAGAGTAGAGAGTGAGATCTTGGGTTTATTTTCAGCAACCACGTAACCCTCGCTTCCCTTATTTTGTCCCTTAGTCCTCACATTCCATGAACTATATTTCTGACAAAGAGGGAAGAATTGCTGCTTTCTAGCTCAGAATCTGTTCCATCTAACACTTTATTGTTGGCAAGTTTTTGACTATGCAATAGTGTTTGTAGCTACTTATATCAAGTGGCTTCATGCTTTGTTTGGAGAGATTTGCATTTAAAAAAGTCCACATTATACCTGATTGTACGATGACCTGTTTTTTTTTGTAAGATCTAATCACTTGGTAGATCTTTTACAATTATTTTTGTTGTTGTTGTAAATCTGTCTTGACAATTAGGCATCTCAATAATTATATTGAAACTATCAATTACCTCCTCGTTGTCCAAGTGCTGGCCATTGCTAAAGGAGACAGAAAGAAAACCATTAGTAACCAACACAACAAAGATAGGCAATCATGCAGTATATTTAACAGCCAAGAAATTGGGGGGGGGGGAAAGAAAATAAAAACAAATAGCTTTTATCAGATGCAATAAAAATTAATTTTCTACCGATCTGTATAATTTAAACTGTGGAAACTGATTATAGGATGTATTATCTCCGAATTTGTTATCGTTACTTTAATTTAGTGAAACACAAGTAAGTCAAAGATGACGGACAATATTTTTTGAAAATGATTGCTAATTATAGGCCTTACAGATATTAAAAAGGGCTTATACCCGCACCAACCACAAACACTCGTTCAGTAAAGATTATTACTCAAATACTCACTTAGCTACTTCAAACAAATATATCCCTTTTGTGGGGTATATATATATGTATTTGCATATGATGTGGACCCAATGTTGGGACCATGAGAGGAAAACACAGAACTGATTAGGTGTAAGAAAGCTATATTAACCGCAAAATTTACAAGGATAGGATAAAGAGTAAGTGTAGCTTACTATCCAGTGGTGTCCATTATTGGTAGTTGTACGCGCTGCTGATTCTACGGTATTACAATACAGTCCCCTGACAGTGTTTATCTCCCATCTTAATATAATACTGGAAGAGTTCATGATGTAGGTAAGTTTCAGTCTCACAACAATATATATAATATTATATAAGACAAACTTTGTCTATATGCGTTTTTTTTTAATTTTTTATTACATTTTCACCCCAAACAAAGCACATTGCCACTTTGGTGTAGTGGGCTACTATCAGGGTCAGCAACTACTGGGGCACTATGTAGGGATTTGGGCAGCAAGATGTCGGTTCACGTTGCACTTGAACTTCTGCATGTCAGTACAGTTAGGGAAGCAGGATCCTGGAATGGAATTCCAGAGTCTAGCGGTTCTGGGGAAGAAACTACTGGAGTAGAAAGATCTTTTACATCTAGGGATCTTTACTGTGTGGGGGTGGGATTTAGCTGCCTGTCAGGCTTGTCGAGGGTGTCTGCATTGTGGGGGCACAAGTGTCTGCAGTTCGTCAGAGCATTCACCATTAAAATACTTGTAGAACAAGCAGAGGGATGCAACGTTTCGTCAATGGGACAGAGGCTGAAGCTAAGATGCCAGTTCAGGGCCTATCAGATTGGCGACTCTTTTTTGAACCTTGTCTAGGTGCGATAGACTAGTAGTAGACGCACCAGTCCAGATGTGACAACAATACTCCATACATGGGCTAATGGTGGCCTTATAGAGATACAGGATACTTTCAGGTGTCAGTAGTTTTCTAGCACGGTAGAGAGAGCCTACCTTTTTTGCAGCGGCCCTGGCAATGTTTTCAATATAATTGTTCCAGCTCATGTTTCCTGTGAACGTTAGGCCAAGCAGGTTGAAAGATGTACTCTCAGACAGGGAGTCACTGGCCATTGCTATTGGTGGCAGGGAAGGTTTCTTGTAGTTACTGAAGGAAACCAGTTTAGTCTTGGCAGCATTGAATGTGACCATCCATTTATGTTCCCATTCCACTACAGATTGGAGGTCATACTCTAGTGTTTTTGCCATTTCTTTAGATATGTGTTCACTTGTTTTCCTGTCATGCATGTTATAGAGTGTAGTGTCATCAGCATATATACCCATCTCAGAGGCAGTTTTGTCGGGGAGGTCATTAATAGATATCAGGAACAATAGAGGTCCAAGAATAGACCCCTGAGGCACTCCCGCATTTATATCACACTGTTTAGATGTTCGACCGTCGAGGACAACCTGGATTTTTCTCTTATCTAAGAAGGATTTAATTATGATAAGTATTCTACCAGTGATACCGTATGATTTAATTTTCCTGAGGAGACCCTTGTACCATACCCTGTCAAAAGCCTTAGATATATCTAGAGCTACCGCTCTGCCCTCCCCCGCATTGTCCAGTGAATGGTATATACGTTCAGAGATTACAGTGAGGATGTCAGCTCTGGAACGGGCTTGTCTAAATCCATATTGTTTGTCAGTCAGAAGTTTAGCATCTGTAAGGTGCCGGACTAGAGCATGGTTAATTATGGTCTCAAACATTTTGGCAAAAAGTGGGAGGAGGCTAATGGGGCGATTATTTGATGGGTCAGTTCTTTCGCCAGAATTCTTGAATATTGGTACCACAGAAGCGGTTTTCCAACAGCCCGGAAAGCATGATTCATTAAGGCATTTGTTGTAGAGTTTGGAGAGAACTGGAGCTACTTCGGTTGAGCACTTTTTTAATAGCACAGCTGGGATGAGATCAGGTCCACATGCTTTTGAAGTGTCAAGATTTTTAATGATAGCATGTACCTGAGCAGGGGTGATTTTTAGATCATCTAGCATGGCGTCTGTCCGCAAAGGAAAGTCAGGCAGGAGGTGGTTGGAAGGGTCCAGTGTGGAGTTCGAGGTAAACCGGCTGGCAAGCATATTAGCTTTGTCGGTTACTGAGCAAACAGCCTCGTGATTGTTGGTTAGTGGGGGAATTGTTGATTGCCCATTATTTACTACACTGTTGTAGATTTTCCAGAAGTCACGATTTCCTAATTTTTGTGCTTCGATGCATTTTTTAGTGGTTTCAGTAACTTCTCTCTTGGCTGTCGCTATTTCTTTCTTAATGTTATTTCTAGCTTCTATGTACTTCTGTTTGTTTGAACTGGACTTATGTCGGTTAAATCTGCGGTATGCATGCTGCCTTTGAGTAATGGCAGTTGCGCAAGTCGAAGTAAACACTTGGGGAGAGTGGGGCTTGCTATAAAATTTCTGCATGGCAACATGAGCTTCCATTACTCTTTTGAACCATTCAGTGGTCTCATTAGCGCACTGTTCAGCAGGAAGAGAAAAAATATTTCCCCATGGGGCATCTCTGATAAGATCTCTGATGGCTTCTCAGTCAGCCTTTTTATAATATCTCGTTGTTTTGAGCACTGGCTCTTCAGTTTTGGGTCTAGAATTTAGGGTGATTTCTACCATTATCACTGCATGGTCAGCGTTCCCGAGTGGGCTGTCAGCATTTGTTATACAATCCTCGGGAACTGTATTCAGAAACAGATCTAGAAGTGATGCTTGTTGTTCTTGCTGGTCAGGGAAATGGGTTGGAAACGTAACCATTTGTGATAGGAAGTGAGATATAGCAAAACTATGTGTTGTGCTGCCCACTGCATCTGTGTGAGTAGAGAATCCAAGCCAGTTTTTGTGGTGAACATTAAAGTCACCAAATACAAGGACTTCGGCGCTAGTGTTGAGGGAGAGTGCTGTGTCTATACTGTCAGAGACTTTGTTTATCATGGTGCAGTCCTGGGTCGAGGGAGAGCCGTAGAGAAAATATAGGTAGCTAATGTTGTATTGTATGTTTAGTCTAAAGCACATAAAGGCTTGATCGTCCGTTTCTAGGTTTGTTTCTCTAGTCAGGGGGAGGGTATTACGAATGTAGACTCCAAGTCCGTGCATATGTCTGTCAGAGTCCTTACGGCAGAGTGGGAGATAGCCAGGCATGTTAAAGTAGTTAGAGGGGATGGACGAGTGTAGGTTAGTCTCGCTTAGTGCTAAGATATCCGGGGTATTTGTTAGGAGAAATGCTTCAACATCAGCTAAATTACTTCTAAGCCCACGGATGTTAGTGAATGCAAGCCTCAAGGAAGGAGGCAAGTTGAATTTGTTTGTCCCTAGGCCTGGTTTAAGCTTATTTTTTTATTTTAGTGTCATCATGTTTTTAAGAGTTTCAGTTAGGTGAGGGGGAGCTGAACAAGAGATTATGCAGGATATCAGACATGCAACACAAGTAGACCGTTGGCTGACATTTCTTCAACTAGGACTGTGGCCTCGGGAAAGCCCATCGGGGATGAGTGCAGGGTCCCTTTTGATGCGCGACATTGCACTACAAACAACTCGATATTATACAACTGTTGATGGAGCAGCCGCCCTAAGCGCTACCAAAGAGTTAGGGCACCTGTACTACCAGTCGGAAACAGTAGCCAGGAACTATCAATCCGGTACCCTCAGCCCATCAGAAGAAGATCACCCCAATCTAATTGCACAAGCATGCGTGGTACTCAAGCACTCCCAAGTGCCCAGTTATGAGGGGTGGGATGTGTTGGGAGTGGGGGAACGGCATTCAATGCCCTAGACAGGAAACAAGATCTACCACTAAGTGCTTTGTCGATTCACCTGTGATAGTGTCTCTGCGCCTGACTAATAGGCAAAGAAGGAGTATGGAATCCGGCGATAGACAGAGCCTATCTACTCCTTAAGCAATTTAGGTTAGCAGACCGGTAATTTGTTTGAGTCACCAGCTCTAGGAAGGTTGTCGTCCAAGACTGCAGAGGCCTCCCTCCCCTTTGGTTTAGTTTCAGAGTTTTCCTTCTCCTAGACGGGTGATCTGGGAAGATCTACTGGGTCTTTCAGCCCTGAAAGGGTTTGCTCCGTGCCTGGGTTCTACTCCAGGTATTTCTGCGACCTTGCGTGGTTAGTTAATGTTACAGGGTTAGCTTGTAAAGGTTATATATCTAATGAATAGTTACACTCCTCAAAGTGATTTAGGGGCATGCAGTGGAAGCGGTTTTGTGGGGAGGCTTGTTAGTTAATGTTACAGGGTTAGTTTGTAGAGGTTATATATCTAATGAATAGTTACACTCTTCAAAGTTATTTAGGGGCATGCAGTGGGAGCAGTTTTGTTAGAAAAGCGTTAGTGCGGATTAGGACTTTTACCTTGGGTTTTTTTCATTTTTTTTTTTTTATAACTTTATGTTAGTTTGGGTTCAGGATAACGTTATAGTTTGAGTAGGTATTAGGAATTGAGCTAAGAAATTTTGCCCAGTCACCGTATATTTAGGTTTACGGAGGTTAGGGTGTAGGTGCAGTACATTCAGGGTGTAACTGGAGGTACATTTTAGGTTATGGTGCATTTCGTATGTATGATTGAGTAAACCACGCTCCCTACCCACCTCGGAGTCCAAAATTGGGGCATAGTAAGGGGGAAACCCATTCGCCTTGACCATGTCGAGGCTACGTGGAGGATATACTCTTTTGGTAAGGAGTTCTCAAGCACTATATTTTCTGTTCAATATGGCCTCAAAAATACATTTGCTCAGATGGAGTGTTGAGTTCTGGTCTTTCCAAGTGATTGACCCTTGCCACCGCCTTCTAGCACTTACTTGGTTTGCCTATTTTTTGGTAGTGGGGTAAAAAAAAAAAAAAAGATTGGAGTAGCTTTAAGTTTCGTCCTTTGTTGTGGTAGTTGGTACTTTGGGTGTAAGTGCTAAGACTTGGCGTGACTGGCCGATTGGTTGGATCGAGCCTCTCTAACCACCCGTCTAGCTGAAGTAAGGGCCGAAGTAATGTGTTGCAGTGCCTAGACTTTTATGCACCCAGGTCTAGGTAAGGTCAATCACCAGGATCACGTCCTAAAGGATTACGGGTAGGACCCACTGGTTGCCCCATTGAAGGATTTTTACCCTCTGCAAGGGGGAAGTCGGCTTATTCTACCAACAGAGAAAAAAAAAGAGGACGGGGGGGGGGAGTACGGAAGGAAAAGGAAAGGAAAGGGGAAGGGGGTGGTTGTTTTGGTTTTTGCAGAGCATAATAAGGTTTTACAAAAGAGAATAGAAAACAAAAACAGAAAATCGATGTAGGTGCATTTCGCCTCAGGAAGCCAATAGACAACCTGATCTGGTAGCACCAGACAAGGTGGGGGGTAGGCAAAGACGCAAGGTGGGGGAAGGCAAAGACGCAAGGTGGGGGAGGGCACAGACGCAAAGTGGGGGAGGGCACCGACGAAAAGTGGGGCAAAGGTAGACGCAAGGTGGGGGAGGGGACAGACGCAGGGTGGGGGGGAGGGGATAGACGCAAGGTGGGGGGAAGGGACAGACGCAAGGTGGGGGGAGGGGACAGACGCAAGGTGGGGGGGAGGGGACAGACGCAAGGTGGGGGGGAGGGGACAGACGCAAGGTGGGGGGGGAGGGGACAGACGCAAGGTGGGGGAAGGCAAGGACGCAAGGTGGGGGAAGGCAAGGACGCAAGGTGGGGGAAGGCAAAGACGCAAGATGGGGGAAGACAAAGACGCAAGGTGGGGGAAGCCAAAGACGCAACGTGGGGGAAGCCAAAGACGCAACGTGGGGGAAGCCAAAGACGCAAGGTGGGGGAAGACAAAGACGCAAGGTGGGGGAAGCCAAAGACGCAAGGTGGGGGAAGCCAAAGACGCAAGGTGGGGGAAGCCAAAGACGCAAGGTGGGGGAAGGCAAAGACGCAAGGTGGGGGAAGCCAAAGACGCAAGGTGGGGGAAGCCAAAGACGCAAGGTGGGGGAAGACAAAGACGCAAGGTGGGGGAAGCCAAAGACGCAAGGTGGGGGTGGGGGAAGACAAAGACGCAAGGTGGGGGAAGGCAAAGACGCAGGGTGGGGGAAGGCAAAGACGAAGGGTGGGGGAAGGCAAAGACGCAGGGTGGGGGAAGGCAAAGACGCAAGGGGGGAAGACAAAGACGCAAGGGGGGGAAGACAAAGACGCAGGGTGGGGAAGACAAAGACGCAAGGTGGGGGAAGCCAAAGACGCAAGGTGGGGGAAGCAAAAGACGCAACGTGGGGGAAGGCAAAGACGCAAGGTGGGGGAAGGCAAAGACGCAAGGTGGGGGAAGACAAAGACGCAAGGTGGGGGAAGCAAAAGACGCAAGGTGGGGGAAGGCAAAGACGCAAGGTGGGGGAAGACAAAGACGCAAGGTGGGGGAAGCCAAAGACGCAAGGTGGGGGAAGCCAATGACGCAAGGTGGGGGAAGCCAAAGACGCAAGGTGGGGGAAGGCAAAGACGCAAGGTGGGGGAATGCAAAGACGCAAGGTGGGGGAAGCCAAAGACGCAAGGTGGGGGAAGGCAAAGACGCAAGGTGGGGGAAGACAAAGACGCAAGGTGGGGGGAGCCAAAGACGCAAGGTGGGGGAAGGCAAAGACGCAAGGTGGGGGAAGGCAAAGACGCAAGGTGGGGGAATGCAAAGACGCAAGGTGGGGGAAGCCAAAGACGCAAGGTGGGGGAAGCCAAAGACGCAAGGTGGGGGAAGGCAAAGACGCAAGGTGGGGGAATGCAAAGACGCAAGGTGGGGGAAGCCAAAGACGCAAGGTGGGGGAAGCCAAAGACGCAAGGTGGGGGAAGGTTTGGGGGAGGCAACTACAAAAGGTTTTGGGGGGAGGCAACTACAAAAGGTTTTGGGGGAGGCAACTACAAAAGGTTTTGGGGGGAGGCAACTACAAAAGGTTTTGGGGGGAGGCAACTACAAAAGGTTTTGGGGGGAGGCAACTACAAAAGGTTTTGGGGGGAAGGCAACTACAAAAGGTTTTGGGGGGAGGCAACTACAAAAGGTTTTGGGGGGGAGGCAACTACAAAAGGTTTTGGGGGGAGGCAATTACAAAAGGTTTGGGGGGAGGCATTTACAAAAGGTTTTGGGGGGGAGGCAACTACAAAAGGTTTGGGGGGGGGGAGGCAACTACAAAAGGTTTTGGGGGGAGGCAACTACAAAAGGTTTTGGGGGGAGGCAACTACAAAAGGTTTTGGGGGGAGGCAACTACAAAAGGTTTTGGGGGGAGGCAACTACAAAAGGTTTTGGGGGGGGAGGCATTTACAAAAGGTTTTGGGGGGGAGGCAACTACAAAAGGTTTTGGGGGGGAGGCAACTACAAAAGGTTTGGGGGGGGGAGGCAACTACAAAAGGTTTTGGGGGGAGGCAACTACAAAAGGTTTTGGGGGGAGGCAACTACAAAAGGTTTTGGGGGGAGGCAACTACAAAAGGTTTTGGGGGGAGGCAACTACAAAAGGTTTTGGGGGGGAGGCATTTACAAAAGGTTTTGGGGGGGAGGCAACTACAAAAGGTTTTGGGGGGGAGGCAACTACAAAAGGTTTGGGGGGGGGGAGGCAACTACAAAAGGTTTTGGGGGGAGGCAACTACAAAAGGTTTTGGGGGGAGGCAACTACAAAAGGTTTTGGGGGGAGGCAACTACAAAAGGTTTTGGGGGGGGAGGCAACTACAAAAGGTTTTGGGGGGGGGAGGCAACTACAAAAGGTTTGGGGGGGGAGGCAACTACAAAAGGTTTTGGGGGGAGGCAACTACAAAAGGTTTTGGGGGGAGGCAACTACAAAAGGTTTTGGGGGGAGGCAACTACAAAAGGTTTTGGGGGGAGGCAACTACAAAAGGTTTTGGGGGGGGGGAGGCAACTACAAAAGGTTTTGGGGGGGGGGAGGCAACTACAAAAGGTTTGGGGGGGGAGGCAACTACAAAAGGTTTTGGGGGGAGGCAACTACAAAAGGTTTTGGGGGGAGGCAACTACAAAAGGTTTTGGGGGGAGGCAAGTACAAAAGGTTTTGGGGGGAGGCAACTACAAAAGGTTTTGGGGGGAGGCAACTACAAAAGGTTTTGGGGGGAGGCAACTACAAAAGGTTTTGGGGGGAGGCAACTACAAAAGGTTTGGGGGAGGAAACTACAAAAGGTTTTGGGGGAGGCAACTACAAAAGGTTTTGGGGGAGGCAACTACAAAAGGTTTGGGGGGAGGCAACTACAAAAGGTTTGGGGGGGGGAGGCAACTACAAGAGGTTTTGGGGGGAGGCAACTACAAAAGGTTTTGGGGGGAGGCAACTACAAAAGGTTTTGGGGGGAGGCAACTACAAAAGGTTTTGGGGGGAGGCAACTACAAAAGGTTTTGGGGGGGAGGCAGCTACAAAAGGTTTTGGGGGGAGGCAACTATAAAAGGTTTTGGGGGGAGGCAACTACAAAAGGTTTGGGGGAGGCAACTACAAAAGGTTTTGGGGGGAGGCAACTACAAAAGGTTTGGGGGAGGAAACTACAAAAGGTTTGGGGGGAGGCAACTACAAAAGGTTTTGGGGGGAGGCAACTACAAAAGGTTTTGGGGGAGGCAACTACAAAAGGTTTGGGGGGAGGCAACTACAAAAGGTTTGGGGGGAGGCAACTACAAAAGTTTTGGGGGGAGGCAACTACAAAAGGTATGGGGAAAGGCTTTGAACTTGTACTCATGGAAGTTCTTCATTTTGAGTACAGATTGAGTATCTGTAAGATTGGTTATCTCAACTAGTAGATTTTCATTTTTTTTTTTTTTATGATTTTTGTTTTACTTTTTGTAGATAATGTCTTTTCTATTAGGAAAGGTAATAAATTTCCAATTTTTAATTTTCGATTAATTCAATAACCAAGAATTGTGGGAAGTTTCCTTCGTCTATAGTTGGAACGGTTTTTCTAGTTTTGAATTTTTGTACTTCATCTGAGCTTGAGGTCAGATGAAGAGGAATGGTTTCTTTTAAGAGTTTTGAGGGGGATGCATTTGTTTTTATCACTCATGGATTTTGGGATTTATTTTTCATAAACCACGCTCCCTACCCACCTCGGAGTCCAAAATCAGGGCATAGTAAGGGAGAAACCCATTCGCTTTGACCATGTCGAGGCTATGTGGAGGATATACTCTTTTGGTAAGGAGTTCTCAAGCACTATATTTTCTGTTCAATTTGCTCAGATGGAGTGTTGAGTTCTGGTCTTTCCAAGTGATTGACCCTTGCCACCGCCTTCTAGTACTTACTTGGTTTGCCTATTTTTTGTAGTGGGGGAAGAAGAAAAAAAAGATGGGAGTACCTTTAAGTTTTGTTCTTTGTTGTGGTAGTTGGTACTTTGGGTGTAAGTGCTAGGACTTGGCGTGACTGGCCGATTGGTCGGATCGGGCCTCTCTAACCACCCGTCTAGCCGAAGTAAGGGCCAAAGTAATGTGTTGCAGTGCCTAGACTTTTATGCACCCAGGTCTAGGTAAGGTCAATCACCAGGATCACGTCCTAAAGGATTACGGGTAGGACCCACTGGTTGCCCCATTGAAGGATTTTTACCCTCTGCAGGGGGGAAGTCGGCTTATTCTACCAACAGAGCAAAAAAAAGAGGACGGGGGAGGGGGGGTAAGTACGGAAGGAAAAGGAAAGGAAAGGGGAAGGGGGTGGTTGTTTTGGTTTTTGCAGAGCATAATAAGGTTTTACAAAAGAGAATAGAAACAAAAACAGAAAATCGATGTAGGTGCATTTCGCCTCAGGAAGCCAATAGACAACCTGATCTGGTAGCACCAATCTGTATAATTTAAACTGTGGAAACTGATTATAGGATGTATTATCTTTGAATTTGTTATCGTTACTTTAATTTAGTTAAACACAAGTCAGTCAAAGATGACGGACAATATTTTTTGAAAATGATTGCTAATTACTAGGGCTGTGACAATATTCTCTTTCAAATATGCTCTATATTCTTTTTATATGCCGGGAATATTCTTTAAGAATGTGCTCGAAAATATGCTTTTTTTACACGGGAATATTCTTTTTTTAAAAAGAATATGCTTTTTTTGCATAGGAATATTCTTTTTAAAAAGAATATGCTGCTTTGAGAAGGAATATTCTCTTTTGCTACCGTATATTTATTTTTATAAATCGCATATATTCACAAGCGAATATATTTATGCTAGGTACCTTAGATTTAGGTTTGCAGCAATATTAACCCTTTCGATTCAAATGGGCCGATATATCGGCCATGGGGATTTAAGGTAAAAGAAGACCTACAGATATTTAGGCCTTACTATAGTATTTTAATAGAACGGGTATAGTTGAGTAGTTGGTAATTTTGCAATGTTAGGGTCGAAAGGGTTAATTATATGTTGTTTTATAAATTCTATTGATGATTTTGTAAAAGCTTCAGTTAATGCCGAAAACGCAAGAAAATATATAGAAAAAACGTTTATTTTTATGCTATAAATACTTCTACCAATCAGTGGCGGCTCGTGCCTGGAGCTGTGGAACTGCAGCACCCCCAATCATTTCTACTCAATATTATCGATACACGGTAAAAATAATACGTTTATTTTTTCCTTTCCATGTGATAATATATCATATTAATAATATATATATATATATATATATATATATATATATATATATATATATATATATATATATATCATCCTGAAGCTTAATGTCGATAACTGTCCCCATATTCATATAAGTATAAAAATAAAACTTTCCTTGGAGCTGCCAAATTCACAGTTACACATTCTTAGCGAAGTTCGCTTATACGCATGCCCGCTTCAGACGGCGAATGAAAGCTAAATTGGAACTGTCGTTTTAGCAGTTCCAAACGCTCGTGAAAACCGGTGTTTGCGTGTTTTCGCTTATATTATTATTTTTTTAAAAGGCTTGTTTACAAATGTTTTGTTTTTATTATTATTAAAAAGTGTAAAGTGTTCTTGTAAATAAATATCCACCTTAAAAAAATTCTCACACTTTTAAATGCGAGTTAAGCAGACAAAAATATACAATATGCGAAACTTTTTTTTTTAATTAAAAGTGTTCGGCCTTTTTACCCGTAAAGCTACCAACGTAACTAATGTTATTTTTTTCACGTACGGCTTATTTTGTTTGTGTTTTTATGTAGTTTGAAATCTATTCATTTTGTAGTAGTTAAACTTTACAGAATAAAAAATATTTACATTTTTTTTTCTAAAGAAAAGCGAAGAAAATTTTATTTTTTAAATACATTTTAGTTAAAAAATATTTTTAAATGTTGCTCATAGTACAAACATGTAAACTTTTTTATTCTATATCTTATTTACAAAGTAAGTTTAGTTATAAACACATTTTTAAATTTTAAATAAAACTTATCCAATAAAACCATTTTTAAATGGTAAACTCCTAACTTTACCATCGTGTGCAAGCAAGTAAATTTCAAAGATTTTGTTTTTATGAAAAAATGAATTATTAAAAAATTGTAAATAAAATGTATTTAAAAAAAAATGTTTTTTGTTTGTTTGCCTGCGGAAAAGCCCATAAAATTTATTTAATCTGTAAAGTTTAAAAGAAATATATTTGTATATTTTTTTTATTACTCTGTAAAGTGTACACAATTTAAAATAGTATTTTTTATTAAAATGTTTTTGCGTATTATCCCTTTTTCGACGGCTTAAAATGGCAAAGTTAAAAAATATTTGTATTAAAAAAAGACAATTTTAATGGCAAGCTTATTTTGTTATACGCCTATTTTTAATTAACAACAAGCTTTTTTTTTATAAATAAAAACGTTTTTAAATAGTAAAACTATTTTCGTTAATAAAAATCTGTTATCTAAAAGTTATAAAAGTACGATTCAACTCATTTAGAACTTCCGGTTCAGTTGAATCGCAAAAAGAGGATCACGTAAACATTGTATTCCTTCTACCCTAATTAATATTCTAATAGACTGCCTAGTACTTACCTTTCCCAACACAATTGCATGAGGTCGCCAAGCTAATAAAAAAACCTAGATTCCAGTAAAGCAACTGGCCCTGATGGCATCCCAATTATAGTGTTAAAAAAGCTTCAACCAGAACTTGCTCCCATACTTACGACACTATTTAAGCGCTGCCTTAAGGAGAAGTGCTTTCCGACCCCCTGGAAGACCTCATCGGTTTGCCCTGTATTTAAGAATTCAGGTGATAAGTCATCTCCCTCTCAGTACAGACCTATAAGTCTCCTGTGTGTTATGAGTAAGTTGCTGGAATCCATATTAAATAGAGAAATAGTCAACCACAACCTTCTTAGTGACACACAATATGGTTTCCGCTCTGCAAGATCTACCGCAGATGTGCTAACGGTTATATCCCACAGGATTAGTGAATCTCTTGACAAAGGCTTCCTTTCTAGGGCAATTGCTCTTGACATATCAAAGGCCTTTGACAAGGTATGGCATAAGGGTCTACTTCACAAGATTTCCAGCTACGGTATGACTGGAAATGTTTTCTCAATTATTAAATCATTTCTCTCCGATAGGCTCATAAGAGTAGTGGTAGATGGACAAAACTCGGAGGCCTGCAATATAAATGCTGGAGTCCCTCAGGGGTCAATTCTGGGCCCAACTCTCTTCCTGATCTACATCAATGACCTCCCTAAACACATACTTAAATCATTCGTTGACATCTATGCTGATGACACTACCATCTACGGCAACACATCAAAGGCTGTAAATGACAAAGTTCTCTCGGATTCTCTCTCCTCTGATCTCGAGCACGTGGTTCAGTGGGGGAAGATGTGGCTGGTTACCTTTAATGCATCCAAAACCAAACTCCTATCCTTACATCATCAACGCTCTGATCCCCAGCTGGCATCAATTGTGATGGATGGCTCTCGTCTGGGTGAGGCCCCGTGTTTTGACAACCTTCTGGGCTTGACCTTTACTCCTGATCTGAAATGGAACACGTACATCAAGTCTGTTGCCAAGGTCGCTGGAAAGATGGTGGGATCCTTCTACCACTCCAGAAGATATCTCACTACTGATGCAATTCTCTATCTATATAAAAGCCAAGTACGTCCAAGGATGGAACACTGTTGACATATCTGGGCAGGAGCGGCCAAAAACAGCCTATCCTGCATTGACAGAGTACAAAATAGACTTTGTGGTTTAGTGGGGGATGCCCTTTTTTCTACCCTGCAACCTCTCTCCCACAGAAGAGACGTTGCGAGCCTATCCTTGTTTTATCGTTATTTCCATGGCAGGTGCTCGTTTGAACTCCAATCTCTGGTCCCCCCTCGCTAATCTTTCACGAAAAACACCCGTCTAGCTGAATCCACTGTGAAAAATTTCCCCCACTCTTTATCTGTGCCTAAATCAAAACGCGGATTCCATGAACAATGCTTCTTTCTTAGAACTGCACGCCTGTGGAACTCTGTTCCGTCTGCCTGCTTCCCACCAGACTACAACTTGGATGTCTTCAAGTCCAACGTTAACAAATTCCTAATGAACCGCCCCCTTAAGTAAACACTTCATCAAATCTCCACACTAACGTAATGTACTTGCAATAACCCTTATCCCTGAGTGGCTTCCGGGCCTTGATAAGTGGTGATCAATGTGTAAAAAAAAAATTTAAAAAAAAAGAATTTAACCATGGCCTCCTTGCATCCCCAAGAAATAACTTCTGTGACGGTAAGTGAACTTCAACAGATTGAGTTTTCTCAACTGCCTCTCCATGATAAAGTTGAAATTAAGAAAAGAGGCCGTTCAACGCCTGATATTCAAATATCTCAGCCAGGCATTAGCAACAACAAAGTGTATATTCGTAGCTTTAATTCTGACTGGTGCCAACGGAAAAGTTGGCTTTGCGGCTGTGAACTAAAAAAGGCATTGTTCTGCTTTCCTTGTTTGTTGTTTGGGGGTGATGTAACATGGACAAAAGATGGTTTCAGAACTATTAGCAAAATGAAAGATAGAACTGAAAAGCATGAGAAGTCAAAGAAGCACGTTGACAATGTAGTTTCCCTATCAATTTTGGGGACCGTAAATATTAAAGAAAAACTTACAGACTTTCAATCAATCATCATAACATGAATGTTAAGAAGAACCGTGAAATTTTATCTAAAATAATAGATTGTATTTTCTTTTGTGGGAACTTTGAAACTCCCTTACGAGGACATGATGAAAAAGATGATTCAGTAAATCCAGGTGTATTTAGAGGATTAGTAAATTTTGCATATAAATTAGATCTAGATTTAAAGAATCACTTAGAAACCAGTAGTGTCTTCAAAGGTGTTTCCAAGACCATTCAGAATGACATACTTGACTGTCTTTTACAAATATATCGTGATGAAATAAGGGCAGAAATTAGCAAAGCTTCCTTTGTAGCTGTCATGGCTGACGATACAACAGATGTGTCTGAACATACACAAATGATCATTGTTTTACGGTACGTCTTGGATGAAAAAATACTTGAACGCTCTTGGGGATTCTTTATTCCAGAAAACCAAACCGCTGATGGAATATCAAAATGTATTCTACAACAATTGGATATAATCCTTCAAGGGAATCGCCAAAAACTGATAGCTCAGACATTTGATGGTGCAAATGTCATGAAAGGCAAAAAAGCTGGTGTTCAGGCGAAAATAAAAGCAGTTTATAGTAATGCACATTTCACTCACTGTTATGCGCATCAACATAATTTAATAATGAGGAATGCAGCAAACATTACACGAAATGCTAGAATATTTATCTCTAACATTTTGGCTATTCCGACTTTCTTTTCTAGATCACCACAGCGTCTTTCCATTCTCAAGAAGCATCTGGATGTAAGCATTCCACGTCCATCCGCCACAAGGTGGAACTTTAACATACGGACCATAAATAGAGTTCATGAAAATGTTCAAGCATTAAAAAAATGTCTCACTGAAATTCAGTCAACATTCATTCAGTAGATGAAACCGTTGCAGAAGCGACAGGAATTCTGAAATATTTGAACGATGAAAATTTCATATTTTGGTTAGAGCTATTTCATACAAATTATGTCTCATGTTGAAATTATTTATAATCAAATGCAATCTTTGGAAATTAGCATATATAAAGTCAATGAATACATAGCTAATTTCAAAACTGCTATTTTAGAGATAAGAAACTCCAAATACTGTGAAAATCCTTCACAAACACTCAAGGCCGAAGCTAAAGAACTGTGTGACAATATATCTGTTGATATAACGGACAGATATTCTTCAACTAAACATTTAATACTTGCTAAATTGTTTAACAAGAAAAGCTTTGCTAGTTTTAAGAAAGAACTACCTACAGACGAGATATCCTTGACAACTGAAGCATATCCCATGATTGACAAACAAAAGCTTGAAACTGAGTTAGAAATATTTTATAGTAGGTCAGATATCCATGAGTATTGCAAAGTAATTGATCTCCTGAAATTTATTTTGGAAAACAATTTAAACGATGTTCTTAGTGAAATCACAAAACTCATAAAAATTATCTTGACAATTCCCATGACTACATCAGAGGCAGAACGTTGTTTTTCAACTCTGAAAAGAATAAAAACTTTTCTAAGGAGCACCATGGGTTGCGAAAGACTAAATGCACTTGCAGTGCTTTCAATTGAAAAAAAGTTCTTCAGCAATCATTCAGAAGTTAAGGAGAAAATTATCAATCTTTTCTCACAAATTAAAACAAGAAGAATGGAATTTACTTTCAAATAAATATAAGTAAGCTATTCCAAATATTTACATCTATTTAGAATTCCTTTAAGTTATTGTATTTTTATACGTGTGCATACGTATAAATTATGTATATTTTTTATGTTTGTTTTATTTTTACACAATATTAAAACAATACGCATTTCTTTTAAACAGCACCCCCACTAATCTTAGGCACGAGCCGCCACTGCTAACAATTAAACACTATCAAGCTTAAACAAATATTTTATTCATTGCATTTTACAATTAAATGCGTTTTTAAGTTCTCAAAATTGAAACTTCTGCGGTTGTCTGCTAAAACGGTCTTATACTGGGAAAAAACTCGTTCCACGTCGCATGAGACTACTGGGGCATATTTCAAGCTGGCCATTTCTTCGGCACTTAAAACTTTTAAATGATCTATGTCATCCAAATTTCCTTCATTTTCAAAAGCCTTCCCACTAATAAGTGCATCGAGACGTTTTAAAGTAGCAAAACCTTTGTTCTTTGAAATGACATTCTTCAGCTTTTTACGAAATTGGGAGTCATCCATCTCCTCAAGTGTCATTTCGACCTCTCTAATTAATTCAATAGATTTTGAAAGACTCAGCCCTTTAGTCTCCAACTTTGCAATATTTTTTGTTAAAATGGAAAAACTGTTGGCGATAAAGCCGAGATCAAATGGCAGTGATTCCTCATCCAACAGTTTTGTGGACTCCAATATACTTTGGGCCTCTGTTGAATCTAGAGACATTATGACAGGAGTAATTTCGGGCAAATGTTTGGCGTAATAATGCGCTGCATTTAACCACGTACACCATCTTGTTACAATGGGACTCGGTGGAAGGGGCACTCCTGGGGCTAGTTCCCTGAACTTTTCGATCCGATTGGGTGCTTTTAAAAATATACTTTTTACAGTTGAAATCAGTTTATTTACTTTTGGGTGCGCCTGCCTGACTAATTCCGCAACCCTGTGCAAGCCATGGGCCAAACAAGTAACGTGCACCATTTTCGGATATAAAACCTGAAGAGCATTCATAGCTTTGGACATATATGCAGCTGCATCAGTGGTTACAAGGAGCACATTATTATAAAGGACTTGCTGCGACCACAAAAACTGCAACGAATCGTTAAAAGAAGCAGCAATTGTAGAATGATTAACTTTTGGCAGACATGCAATATTTCCCAAATAGCACTTGCTGCGTTCCTCTTCTACCCCAAGAATGCCAAGCACAAAGCAAGCAATAAAACGCTGCTCTACATCAGTGGTTTCATCAATCGAGACCCACAGTTTCATTCCAGCAGCTTTTTCTCTGATTGACTTCACTTTTGCTTCGTACACTTCACTAACGTAATATTTTCTTAGTGTAGTCTGATTTGGAATATTTCTATGTGTGTACCTATGAAGAAAGTCTTTGAATACATTATTGCTCAGTTTATGAAACGGAATATCCGCTGCAATCAACGCTTTGAATAAGTCAGCGTTGAACAAATTATTCGTACTGGCTCCTAAATCAGTTGCTGCAGTAGGAACGTCGCCTAACGTTGCCGTGTAGGTCTTTTTTGCCAGATGTGCGTTGGTTTTTAAATGCTGCTTTATTAGAGATTTTTTACAACTTTTGATCTGTAAAAATACAAATCAATTATTTAATGGTAATATATACATTTAAAGGAAGGGTGGAAAAAGTTATTTGAAGCCGATTAACATTTATTAATTAACGTAAAAAGTAGATAAAATAAATTGTAAATTTCAACGTTCAATCAAAGTTTAATACAGCTAGATTTACCGTTATAGAATTTCAAAAACAAAACTACTATAACAACGCCAATCTATTAGTCAACTATATTGCAAATCTTATGTATTAAAGTTTGTTCCTACCTGGATATTGCAGTATTTGCAGGTTAAGCAATTGCCAGTTAACTGGTAATCTTCAAATTCATCGGCATATCTTGCCATCCGTTCAGCAGGAGTGCTAATTATTTTCGGCATTTTTTGTTTAGTTTTTTTAGATCTTGTAAATTCTTCCTGGGTACTAACACGCTTTAAGCATCTACAAGGACGAGATGTCTGTACATATTTATATATATGCCTATAATATCACTCTTTTTCAACAGACCAAATTTTAGATCCTTTTTTATGTAAATTCACATCTGTTAGGGTTATACCACGTTTAATTCATCTAAAAAAATGAATAAATTAAAAACTCTTATCCAAATATTTTCTTTCAGCATAGTTTAGCAAAAAAAAAATTTATTCCAATAAATATTTTGCATATTCTTTTTTACAAAGCATATTCGTTTTTTTAAAGGAATATGCTTTTTATCAAAAGAATATTCTCTAACCCAATATATGTAAAGAATTGTTTTTTATTAAAGAATATTCTTGACATTGCCCTACTCATTAATGTATATACTGTTTATATACTGTGAACAATTGAACACTCTATGGAACTTAAATATTTTATTTATTGCATTTTATAATTACATTAGTCTTTAAAATATCAAAATTAAAGCTTCTTTGGTTGTCCGCTAAAATAGCCTTATAATGAAAAAAAAAAAAAACTCGTTCCAATCGTAAGAGATTACTGGACCATATTTAAACCTGGCTATTTTTTCGATACAAATTGTAGTTACAATCCTTTGGACACTACGGGGCCAATATATCAGCCCTGGAGACCTAGGGCAAAAAGGATACGCGGATATTTCGTCCCTAATATAATCCCCTAATAGAATGGCTCTCATTAGGAACCAAAGGTTATTGTAAATTCACAACTACGAAGGTTTTACCATGTTTAATTTAATTTATATAAAAACGAAAACTTCGTAAAATTAAGACTCGTATGCAAATATTTATTTCAACATATTTTCGGCACAACTTATTCCATAAATATTTTGCATATTCTTTTTTTTAAGAGAATAGGCTTTTTGTTAAAGGAATATTCTTTAAAAAAAAGAATATGCTTTTTGTTAAAATAATATTCTCTAACGAAATATATGCAAAGAATATTCTTTTGTAAAAAAATATGCTTGTCACAGCCCTACTAATTACAGGCCTTACAGATATTAAAAAGGGCTTATACCCGCACCAACCACAAACACTCGTTCAGTAAAGATCATTACTCAAATACTCACTTAGCTACTTCAAACAAATATATCCCTTTTGTGGGGTATATATATATATATATATATATATATATATATATATATATATATATATATATGTGTGTGTGTGTGTATGCATATGATGTGGACCCAAGGTTGGGACCATGAGAGGAAAACACAGAACTGATTAGGTGTAAGAAAGCTATATTAACCGAAAAATTTACAAGGATAGGATAAAGAGTAAGTGTAGCTTACTATCCAGTGGTGTCCATTATTGGTAGTTGTACTCGCTGCTGATTCTACGGTATTACAATACAGTCCCCTGACAGTGTTTATCTCCCATCTTAATATAATACTGGAAGAGTTCATGATGTAGGTAAGTTTCAGTCTCACAACAATATATATACTATTATATAAGACAAACTTTGTCTATATGCGTTTTTTTTAAATTTTTTATTACATTTTCACCCCAAACAAAGCACATTGCCCCTTTGGTGTAGTGGGCTACTATCAGGGTCAGCAACTACTGGGGCACTATGTAGGGATTTGGGCAGCAAGATGTCGGTTCACGTTGCACTTGAACTTCTGCATGTCAGTACAGTTAGGGAAGCAGGATCCTGGAATGGAATTCCAGAGTCTAGCCGTTCTGGGGAAGAAACTACTGGAGTAGAAAGATCTTTTACATCTAGGGATCTCTACTGTGTTGGGGTGGGATTTAGCTGCCTGTCAGGCTTGTCCAGGGTGTCTGCGTCGTGGGAGCACAAGTGGCTGCAGTTCGTCAGAGCATTCACCATTAAAATACTTGTAGAACAAGCAGAGGGATGCAACGTTTCGTCGATGGGACAGAGGCTGAAGCTAAGATGCCAGTTCAGGGCCTATCAGATTGGCGACTCTTTTTCGAACCTTGTCTAGGTGCGAGAGACTAGTAGTAGACGCACCAGCCCAGATGTGACAACAATACATACATGGGCGAATAGTGGCCTTATAGAGATACAGGATACTTTCAGGTGTCAGTAGTTTTCTAGCACGGTAGAGAGATCCTACCTTTTTTGCAGCGGCCCTGGCAATGTTTTCAATATAATTGTTCCAGCTCATGTTTCCTGTGAACGTTAGGCCAAGCAGGTTGAAAGATGTACTCTCAGACAGGGGGTCACGGGCCATTGCGCTATTGGTGGCAGAGAAGGTTTCTTGTAGTTATTGAAGGAAACCAGTTTAGTCTTGGCAGCATTGAATGTGACCATCCATTTATGTCCCCATTCCACTACAGATTGGAGGTCATCCTCTAGTGTTTTTGCCATTTCTTTAGATATGTGTTCATTTGTTTTCCTGTCATGCATGTTATAGAGTGTAGTGTCATCAGCATATATACCCATCTCAGAGGCAGTTTTGTCGGGGAGGTCATTAATAAATATTAGGAACAATAGAGGTCCAAGAATAGACCCCTGAGGCACTCCCGCATTATATCACACTGTTTAGATGTTCGACCGTCGAGGACAACCTGGATTTTTCTCTTATCTAAGAAGGATTTAATTATGCTAAGTATTCTACCAGTGATACCGTATGATTTAATTTTCCTGAGGAGACCCTTGTGCCATACCCTGTCAAAAGCCTTAGATATATCTAGAGCTACCGCTCTGCCCTCCCCCGCATTGTCCAGTGAATGGTATATACGTTCAGAGATTACTGTGAGGATGTCAGCTGTGGAACGGGCTTGTCTAAATCCATATTGTTTGTCAGTCAGAAGTTTAGCATCTGTAAGGTACCGGACTAGAGCATGGTTGATTATGGTCTCAAACATTTTGGCGAAAAGTGGGAGGAGGCTAATGGGGCAATAATTTGATGGGTCAGTTCTTTCGCCAGAATTCTTGAATATTGGTACCACAGAAGCGGTTTTCCAACAGCCCGGAAAGCATGATTCATTAAGGCATTTGTTGTAGAGTTTGGAGAGAACTGGAGCTACTTCAGCTGAGCACTTTTTTAATAGCACAGCTGAGATGAGATCAGGTCCACATGCTTTTGAAGTGTCAAGATTTTTAATGATAGCATGTACCTGAGCAGGGGTGATTTTTAGATCATCTAGCGTGGCGTCTGTCCGCAAAGGAAAGTCAGGCAGGAGGTGGTTGGAAGGGTCCAGTGTGGAGTTCGAGGCAAACCGGCTGGCAAGCATATTAGCTTTGTCGGTTAATGAGCAAACAACCTCGTGATTGTTGGTTAGTGGGGGAATTGTTGATTGCCCATTATTTACTACACTGTTGTAGATTTTCCAGAAGTCACGATTTCCTAATTTTTGTGCTTCGATGCATTTTTTAGTGGTTTCAGTAAATTCTCTCTTGGCTGTCGCTATTTCTTTCTTAATGTTATTTCTAGCTTCTATGTACTTCTGTTTGTTTGAACTGGACTTATGTCGGTTAAATCTGCGGTATGCATGCTGCCTTTGAGTAATAGCAGTTGCGCAAGTCGAAGTAAACACTTGGGGAGAGTGGGGCTTGCTATAAAATTTCCGCATGGGAACATGTGCTTCCATTGCTCTTTTGAACCATTCAGTGGTCTCATTTGCGCACTGTTCAGCAGGAAGAGAAAAAATATTTCCCCATGGGGCATCTCTGATAAGATCTCTGATGGCTTCCCAGTCAGCCTTTTTATAATATCTCGTTGTTTTGAGCACTGGCTCTTCAGTTTTGGGTCTAGAATTTAGGGTGATTTCTACCATTATCACTGCATGGTCAGCGTTCCCAAGTGGGCTGTCAGCATTTGTTGTACAATCCTCAGGAACTGTATTCAGAAACAGATCTAGAAGTGATGCTTGTTGTTCTTGCTGGTCAGGGAAATGGGTTGGAAACGTAACCATTTGTGATAGGAAGTGAGATATAGCAAAACTATGTGTTGTGCTGCCCGCTGCATCTGTGTGAGTAGAGAATCCAAGCCAGTTTTTGTGGTGAACATTAAAGTCACCAAATACATGGACTTCGGCGCTAGTGTCGAGGGAGAGTGCTGTGTCTATACTGTCAGAGACTTTGTTTATCATGGTGCAGTCCTGGGTCGAGGGAGAGCCGTGGAGAAAATATAGGTAGCTAATGTTGTATTGTATGTTTAGTCTAAAGCACATAAAGGCTTTATCGTCCGTTTCTAGGTTTGTTTCTCTTGTCAGGGGGAGGGTATTACGAATGTAGATTCCAAGTCCGTGCATATGTCTGTCAGAGTCCTTACGGCAGAGTGGGAGATAGCCAGGCATATTAAAGTAGTTAGAGGGGATGGAGGAGTGTAGGTTAGTCTCGCTTAGGGCTAAGATATCCGGGGTATTTGTTAGGAGAAATGCTTCAACATCAGCTAAATTACTTCTAAGCCCACGGATGTTAGTGAATGCAAGCCTCAAGGGAGGAGGCAAGTTGAATTTGTTTGTCCCTAGGCCTGGTTTAAACTTATTTTTTTATTTTAGTGTCATCATGTTTTTAAGAGTTTCAGTTAGGTGAGGGGGAGCTGAACAAGAGATTATGCAGGATATCAGACATGCAACACAAGTAGACCGTTGGCTGACATTTCTTCAACTAGGACTGTGGCCTCGGGAAAGCCCATCGGGGATGAGTGCAGGGTCCCTTTCCATGCGCGACATGGCACTACAAACAACCCGATATTATACAACTGTTGATGGAGCAGCCGCCCTAAGCGCTACCAAAGAGTTAGGGCACCTGTACTACCAGTCGGAAACAGCAGCCAGGAACTATCAATCCGGTACCCTCAGCCCATCAGAAGAAGATCACCCCAATCTAATTGCACAAGCATGCGTGGTACTCAAGCACTCCCAAGTGCCCAGTTATGAGGGGTGGGATGTGTCGGGAGTGGGGGAATGGCATTCAATGCCCTAGACAAGAAACAAGATCTACCACTAAGTGTTTTGTCGATTCACCTGTGATAGTGTCTCTGCGCCTGACTAATAGGCAAAGAAAGAATTATGGAAGCCGGCGATAGACAGAGCCTATCTACTCCATAAGCAATTTAGGTTTGCAGACCGGTAATTTGTTTGAGTCAGCAGCTCTAGGAAGGTTGTCGTCCAAGACTGGAGAGGCCTCCCTCCCCTTTGGTTTAGTTTCAGAGTTTTCCTTCTCCTAGACGGGTGATTTGGGAAGATCTACTGGGTCTTGAAGCCCTGAAAGGGTTTGTTCCATGCCTGGGTTCTACTCCAGGCATTTCTGCGACCCCGCGTGGTTAGTTAATGTTACAGGGTTAGCTTGTAAAGGTTATATATCTAATGAATAGTTACACTCCTCAAAGAGATTTAGGGGCATGCAATGGAAGCGGTTTTGTGGGGAGGCTTGTTAGTTAATGTTACAGGGTTAGTCTGTAGAACTTATATATATAATGAATAGTTACACTCTTCAAAGTTATTTATGGACATGCAGTGGGAGCAGTTTTGAGGGGATGCTTGTTAGAAAAGCGTTAGTGCGGATTAGGACTTTTACCTTAGGTTTTTTTTTTTCATTTTTTTTTTTTTTTATAACTTTATGTTAGTTTGGGTTCAGGATAACGTTATAGTTTGAGTAGGTATTAGGAATTGAGCTAAGAAATTTTGCCCAGTCACCGTATATTTAGGTTTACGGAGGTTAGGGTGTAGGTGCAGTACACTCAGGGTGTAACTGGAGGTACATTTTAGGTTATGGTGCATTTCGTATGTATAATTAAGTAATATATATTTGAGCGAGTTTTCAGTAGATGCAAATAGGAGTTGTCAGTGTTTCCACTATTCAGGGGGAGATAGTTTCAGTTTTCGTTTAAGAATCATAGAGAGTTTTGCATGGCAGGGAGTATCGGCTTGGTTTAGAATTGTTGGTTGCAGAACCATCTAGGAAGAGGCAATTGCTATGTAATGAAGAGCGCTTTGCATCCGAGTGCATACTTTGGCTGGTAAGTACCTAAATGGATGGGAATGAATTCTAATGTATGTCAGGGGTAGAAATGTATAGATGTTTAGTGAAGACCGTTAGGCGGTTAATATGTGAAAGTTAGGAACTTGAGGTTAAGGATTCCATTACCTAAGCGTATGTATAATGTAGGGTTTTAGTGGCAGCTAGAGGGGGGGGGCAGATTGTTAGCTTTCAAGGGTCAGGGTTATTTACTTACAGATATACAGTGAAGTTTCATTTGGATTTAGAATTTACAGTATTGTTTTAGTTTGGGAGGAAAGAATAAAATCTACCTTTCTTTTCCCCTTTGTGGGAAGTTTCCTACGTCTATAGTTGGAACGGTTTTTCGAGTTTTGAATTTTTGTTCTTCATCTGAGCTTGAGAGGTCAGATGAATGGTTTCTTTTAAGAGTTTTGAGGGTGATGCATTTGTTTTTATCAGCCATGGATTTTGGGATTTATTTTTCATAAATCACGCTGCCTACCCACCTCGGAGTCCAAAATTGGGGCATAGTAAGGGGGAAACCCATTCGCCTTGACCATGTCGAGGCTACGTGGAGGATATACTCTTTTGGTAAGGAGTTCTCAAGCACTATATTTTCTGTTCAATATGTCCTCAAAAATACATTTGCTCAGATGGAGTGTTGAGTTCTGGTCTTTTCAACTGATTGACCCTTGCCACCGCCTTCTAGCACTTACTTGGTTTACCTATTTTTTGTAGTGAGGTAAGAAAAAAAAAAAAAATGGGAGTAGCTTTAAGTTTCGTCCTTTGTTGTGTAGTTGGTACTTTGGGTGTAAGTGCTAGGACTTGGCGTGACTGGCCGATTGGTTTTTTTTTTTTTTTTTTTTTTTACAAAGGCATCACCACATTATCAAGGCCCAGAGGCCACTCAAGGATAAGGGTTAAAGAGTGTACAGTAGAAATTGGTCAATATAGTAATCATTAGTAATGAAAATTTGGCAAATTTAATAACCTATATGGAACGGCCCATCAAGAACTTATTTACTTTAGACTTGAACACAACCATATTGTAGTCAGCCGGAAAGCAGGAAAACGGAAGACAATTCCACGGGCGTGCAGTTCTAAGAAAGAAGCTTTGTTCATGGAATCTACGTTTAGGTTTAGGCACAGATAAAGAGTGGGGGAAATTATTGATAGTGTTTACAGCTAGACGAGTGTTTCTTGTGAAAGTTTGGCGAGGGGGGACTATAGATGAAGCTCAGTTGAACACTTTTCATGAAAATAACGATACATCAGAAACAAACTCGCAACATCTCTTCTGTGAGATAGAGGTTGCAAGGAGGAGAAAAGGACATCTCCTACGAGGCTACGAAGTCTATTTTGAACTTTATCAAGGCAGGACAAATCCTTTCTAGCAGCTCCTGCCCAGATGTGGCAACAGTATTCCATCCTTGGACGTACCTGGCTCTTATATAGATAGAGAATAGCATCAGCAGTGAGATATCTACTGGATCGATAGAAAGATCCCACCATTTTTCCAGCGGCCTTGGCAACAGATTTGATATACGTGTTCCATTTAAGATCAGGAGTAATTGTCAAGCCCAGAAGCTTGTCAAAACTTGAGGCCTCCTGAAGACGAGAGCCATTCATTTCAATTGATGACAAATGTGGATTAGAATGTTGATGATGTAAAGAGAGAAGCTTGGTTTTAGATGCATTAAAAGTAACCAGCCACTCCTTTCCCCATTGTACTACATGCTCAAGATCAGAGGAGAGAGAATTGGAGAGAACTTGGTCGTTTACTGTCTTAGATGTGGTACCATAAATGGTAGTGTCGTCAGCATAAATGTCTACAAATGATGTAAGGATATGATTTGGAAGATCATTAATGTAGATCAGGAAAAGAGTTGGGCCAGGATGGATCCCTGAGGGACACCGGCATTAATACTGTGAGCTTCTGATTTTTGCCCCTCAACTACTACTCTTATGAACCCATCAGAAAGAAATGATTTAATAATTGAGAAGACTTTTCCAGCTATACCATAGCTATCGATCTTATGAAGTAAACCTTTATGCCATACCCTATCAAAGGCTTTAGATATGTCAAGAGCAATTGCCCTAGAAAGATTGACACCGTCGAGAGATTTGCTAATCCTATGCGATATAACTGTAAGCACATTTGCTGTAGATCTAGCAGAACGGAAACCATATTGAGTGTCACTAAGAAGGTTATTTTTGTTGAGATGTTTGATTACTTCTGTATTTAACACAGATTCTAGCAACTTACTCATGACGCACAGGAGACTTATTGGCCTGTACTGAGAGGGGGATGAGCGATCACCTGAATTCTTAAATACAGGGCATACTGATGAGATTTTCCAGGGAGATGGGAAACTATTCTCCTTAAGACAACGTTTAAACAGTTTTGTAAGTATGGGCGCTAGTTCAGGTTGAAGTTTTTTGAGTACTATAATTGGAATACCATCAGGGCCAGTTGCTTTACTGGAATCAAGGTTTTTGATTAGCTTCGCAACATCACGTACAGATATACGTATATCACATAGCGTGTTTTCTGATACAGGAGGAAATATTGGGGGTTGGCGGTCTTGGTCGCAAAGGGTAGAATTAGCTGCAAAGTTCTTGACAAAGAGTTTGGCTTTGTCTGATGCTGACGAGATTACCTCACGTCCATTGATAATAGTTGGGATGGAGCACACGCTTCTGTTCAGGATTCTGTTTGCTATTTGCCAAAACTGGTGGGAACCAAGCCGCTGCTCAGCTACTTTGGACTTAACAGATTGAGCATACAACTCTCTTGCGTTCCTTATTACTTTCTTACAATGGTTGCTGGCAGTCCTGAAAACGGCTTTAGTTTCCATACATCTATTACGTTTGAAGCAGTGGAAAAAGTGATTTCTGTGCGCAATGGCAGCAGCACATTCTGGAGAGAACCATGGCTGGCTGTTAGGTTTTTGCTGAAACTTTTTAGAGGGTATGAAATGGTCAATACCTACAATTAACCATTCAGTTAGGTCTAATACTATAGAGGACACATCCTTTTTAAACATGGAATGCAGAGGTAGATCAGATATAAATGTACGGAAGCTATCCCAGTCAGCCTTAGTGTATCGATATACTGTACGATGAAGAGGTACGTCTGGGGACTTATTACATTTCATTTTTATCTTAATTGATACAACAGAGTGGTCGGAAGATCCAAGAGGCGACAGAACAGAAACTGAACATAGTTCAGGGCAAGTTGTGAGAAAAAGGTCTAGTAGGCTCGCATACTGGCCGTCATTATCTGGCACACGGGTAGGTTCCTGAACAATCTGAGTGAGGTCATAGGCAATGGAGAAATCATGACAGAACCTCCCCTCATCATCGGTTTTGTTTGAGTGGGTCAACCATTCGACGTTGTGAACATTGAAGTCTCCACATACGTGAATGTTAGCTGAAGGATAAGTAGAAAGGACTTGGTCAATTTTCTCAGATATGCTTTGAAAGATAGTAACTCCGCTGTTGTGGGGGCGATAGAGAGTAAATATAAATGCAGTAGTGTGAGCTAAAGCAACCCGGAAGCACATATAGGGTAAGTTAGGATCTTCCCTGGAGATGTCCCTCCCACATGGAAAGCTATCTTTAATATAGGCACATATTCCATGCCCATGGCGATCTTGGGGGTCAGATTTAGAAGTTAAGTTAGAGTATCCTGTAATTGCAAACTCATCTAGAGAAATAGCCTGTCCAATGCCAGTTTCACTTAAAAATAAAAGGTCTGGTTTAGTCTCCTGTAATTGGGTTTCAACCTCTGGAAGGTTAGAACGAAGACCCCTGATGTTGGAGAAGGAGATATGGTAGTAGGGGTCTACGTTGGAAGTTGGAGAACCGGGTTTAATCGTGTGTTTTTTCTTGAAACTTGTCATGATGAAATTTTGGAATTTGTGGACTAGGTCGACAGATTTACTTAGAGCAGGACAGAGAGGGGAAACTGAGAGAGAAAAAGAAACAAAGAATTTTCTTTTTTCTTTTTTTTTTTTTGTTGCACATGATAAGGTAAAGCTGTAACAATTACCCACTAGTATGGCATCGAGAGGCCCCACCAGAAGCTACTGCATGGTCCAGATTCCATTCACCAAATGGCAATACAGCAGCCCCAGTACTTTGCACCTGCTGATAGGACAGCCTCCTTAGTGGTTAATCCAAGGTTCGGGTCCCTGACTATCAGGCGGATAACGTCAGCCCAGACAAAACGTTTACCTCCAGCACCCTTACTAGTGACATGGCTACAAGGATAGACATAGAGACAGAAAATTTCCACCAACTCTGCCAACTGTTCGCGCAAAAATACTGCCAACCTAGAAAACAGCTTTTTCTTCTCCCTTTGTCAGAAAAATCACTCATTTAAAAAATGAGGACTGAGGGACAAATAAGAAGAAGCGAGAGTAACAGGTGCTGCCGATAACGCATCCACAATGCGTTTTCTACTCTCCATTAAAAAAAAACAAAAAAAACAAAAACAAACTATTAAGTATTGTACTTATAAGAGTCCAACAGACGTGTTTAAGGGAAAGTATGGTGATAGATTCCCCTCTCACGAACTAAAAATGAGTACATTTAGGTAATCTATTTTTGCAATCAACTCAGTAGATAAATAAACATTTATGGACGAGAAAAAAAAAAAAAGCTAGCATTTAATACAACAGAAATACATAAATTAAATACTGAAATAAAATGTAGTTATTAATATTTGAATCTAAAAATAAAAAGTGCGAATTAGTAGAGAAAATCACTTATCACAACAACGCTTCCGTCTCCAAATTGCAAACTAGTGAAGAATTTAACTTTTAATAGCGTTCAGAAGATTTTTTTTTTTTAATTTACCGTTAAGAGAATGCGTGATTTTATTTCAGCCTCTCCAACCACCCGTCTAGCCGAAGTAAGGGCCAAAGTAATGTGTTGCAGTGCCTAGACTTTTATGCACCCAGGTCTAGGTAAGGTCAATCACCAGGATCAGGCCTAAAGAATTACGGGTAGCACCCACGGCTAACTGGTTGCCTCATTGAAGGATTTTTACCCTCTGTAGGGGGGCAGTCGGCTTATTCTACAAACAGAGCAAAAAAAAAAAAGGGGGAGGGACACAGGGTTGGTAAGTACGGAAGGAAAAGGAAAGGAATGGGAAGGGGGTGGTTGTTTTTGTTTTTGCAGAACATAATAAGGTTTTACAACAGAGAATAGAAAACAAAAACAGAAAATCGATGTAGGTGCATTTCGCCTCAGGAAGCCAATAGACAACCTGATCTGGTAGCACAAGACAAGGTGGGGGGTAGGCAAAGACGCAAGGCGGGGGAAGGCACAGACGCAAGGTGAGGGGAGGGCACAGACGCAAAGTGGGGAGGGCACAGACGAAAAGTGGGGCAAAGGCAAAAGCAAAGTTCCAAGGTGGGGCAAAGGCAAAGTCGCAAGGTGAGAGAAAGAAAAGATGCAAGGTGGGGGAGGGCAGAGAGGCAAGGTGGGGGAGGGGACAGACGTATGGTGGGGGGAGGGGACTGACGCAAGGTAGGGGGAGGGGACAGACGCAAGGTGGGGGGGAAGAGGACAGACGCAAGGTGGGGGGAGGGGATACACGCAAGGTGGGGGGAGGGGACAGACGCAAGGTGGGGAGGGACAGACGCAAGGTGGGGGAAGCCACAGACGCAAGGTGGGGGAAGCCAACGAGGCAAGGTGGGGGAAGCCAACGAGGCAAGGTGGGGGAAGCCAACGACGCAATGTGGGGGAAGGCAAAGACGCAAGGTGGGGGAAGGCAAAGACGCAAGGTGGGGGAAGGCAAAGACGCAAGGTGGGAGAAGCAAAGACGCAAGGTGGGGGAAGGAAAAGACGCAAGGTGGGGGGAGGGAAAAGACTCAAGGTGGGGGGAGGGAAAAGACTCAAGGTGGGGGAAGGCAAAGACGTAAGGTGGGGGAAGACAAAGACGCAAGGTGGGGGAAGACAAAGACGCAAGGTGGGGGAATGAAAAGACGCAAGGTGGGGGAAGGCAAAGACGCAAGGTGGGGAAGCAAAGACGCAAGGGGGGGAAGCAAAGACGCAAGGTGGGGGAAGGCAAAGACGCAAGGTGGGGGAAGCAAAGACGCAAGGTGGGGGAAGGAAAAGACGCAAGGTGGGGGACGGCAAAAACGCAAGGTGGGGGAAGGCAAAGACGCAAGGTGGGGGAGGGGACAGACGTATGGTGGGGGGAGGGGACAGACGCAAGGTAGGGGGAGGGGACAGACGCAAGGTGGGGGGGAAGAGGATAGACGCAAGGAGGGGGGAGGCAAAAACGCAAGGTGGGGGACGGAAAAAACGCAAGGTGGGGGAAGGCAAAGACACAAGGTGGGGGGAGGCAAAAACGCAAGGTGGGGGGAGGCAAAACCGCAAGGTGGGGGACGGCAAAAACGCAAGGTGGGGGAAGGCAAAGACGCAAGGTGGGGGAAGGCAAAACCGCAAGGTGGGGGAGGCAAAAACGCAAGGTGGGGGAAGGCTTGGGGGGGCAACTACAAAAGGTTTGGGGGGAGGCAACTACAAAAGGTTTGGGGGGGAGGCAACTACAAAAGGTTTGGGGGGGGAGACAACTACAAAAGGTTTGGGGGGGAGGCAACTACAAAAGGTTTTGGGGGGAGGCAACTACAAAAGGTTTTGGGGGAGGCAACTACAAAAGGTTTGGGGGGGAGGCAACTACAAAAGGTTTTGGGGGGAGACAACTACAAAAGGTTTTGGGGGGAGGCAACTACAAAAGGTTTGGGGGGAGGCAACTACAAAAGGTTTGGGGGGAGGCAACTACAAAAGTTTTGGGGGAGGCAACTACAAAAGGTTTGAGGGGAGGAAACTACAAAAGGTTTGTAGGGGAGGCAACTACAAAAGGTTTGGGGGGAGGCAACTGCAAAAGGTTTGGGGGGAGGCAACTGCAAAAGGTTTGGGGGGAGGCAACTACAAAAGGTTTTGAGGGGAGGCAACTACAAAAGGTTTTGGGGGGAGTCAACTACAAAAGGTTTGGGGGAGGCAACTACAAAAGGTTTGGGGGAGGCAACTACAAAAGGTTTGGGGGGAGGCAACTACAAAAGGTTTGGGGGGAGGCAACTACAAAAGGTTTGGGGGGAGGCAACTACAAAAGGTTTTGGGGGAGGCAACTACAAAAGGTTTTGGGGGAGGCAACTACAAAAGGTTTTGGGGGAGGAAACTACAAAAGGTTTGGGGGGGAGGCAACTACAAAAGGTTTGGGGGGAGGCAACTACAAAAGGTTTGGGGGGAGGCAACTACAAAAGTTTTGGGGGGAGGCAACTACAAAAGGTATGGGGAAAGGCTTTGAACTTGTACTCATGGAAGTTCTTCATTTTGAGTACAGATTGAGCATCTGTAAGATTGGTTATCTCAACTAGTAGATTTTCATTTTTTTTTTTTTGATGATTTTTGTTTTACTTTTTGTAGATAATGTCTTTTCTATTAGGAAAGGTAATAAATTTCCAATTTTTAATTTTCGATTAATTCAATAACCAAGAATTGTGGGAAGTTTCCTTCGTCTATAGTTGGAACGGTTTTTCTAGTTTTGAATTTTTGTTCTTCATCTGAGCTTGAGGTCAGATGAAGAGGAATGGTTTCTTTTAAGAGTTTTGAGGGGGATGCATTTGTTTTTATCACTCATGGATTTTGGGATTTATTTTTCATAAACCACGCTCCCTACCCACCTCGGAGTCCAAAATCAGGGCATAATAAGGGAGAAACCCATTCGCCTTGACCATGTCGAGGCTACGTGGAGGATATACTCTTTTGGTAAAAAGTTCTCAAGCACTATATTTTCTGTTCAATTTGCTCAGATGGAGTGTTTAGTTCTGGTCTTTCCAAGTGATTTGACCCTTGCCACCGCCTTCTAGTACTTACTTGGTTTGCCTATTTTTTGTAGTGGGGGAAGAAGAAAAAAAAGATGGGAGTACCTTTAAGTTTTGTTCTTTGTTGTGGTAGTTGGTACTTTGGGTGTAAGTGCTAGGACTTGGCGTGACTGGCCGATTGGTCGGATCGGGCCTCTCTAACCACCCGTCTAGCCGAAGTAAGGGCCGAAGTAATGTGTTGCAGTGCCTAGACTTTTATGCACCCAGGTTTAGGTAAGGTCAATCACCAGGATCACGTCCTAAAGGATTACGGGTAGGACCCACTGGTTGCCCCATTGAAGGATTTTTACCCTCTGCAGGGGGGAAGTCGGCTTATTCTACCAACAGAGCAAAAAAAAGAGGACGGGGGGGGGGGTAAGTACGGAAGGAAAAGGAAAGGAAAGGGGAAGGGGGTGGTTGTTTTGGTTTTTGCAGAGCATAATAAGGTTTTACAAAAGAGAATAGAAAACAAAAACAGAAAATCGATGTAGGTGCATTTCGCCTCAGGAAGCCAATAGACAACCTGATCTGGTAGCACCAATCTGTATAATTTAAACTGTGGAAACTGATTATAGGATGTATTATCTTTGAATTTGTTATCGTTACTTTAATTTAGTTAAACACAAGTCAGTCAAAGATGACGGACAATATTTTTTGAAAATGATTGCTAATTACTAGGGCTGTGACAATATTCTCTTTCAAATATGCTCTATATTCTTTTTATATGCCGGGAATATTCTTTAAGAATGTGCTCGAAAATATGCTTTTTTTACACGGGAATATTCTTTTTTTAAAAAGAATATGCTTTTTTTGCATAGGAATATTCTTTTTAAAAAGAATATGCTGCTTTGAGAAGGAATATTCTCTTTTGCTACCGTATATTTATTTTTATAAATCGCATATATTCACAAGCGAATATATTTATGCTAGGTACCTTAGATTTAGGTTTGCAGCAATATTAATCCTTTCGATTCCAATGGGCCGATATATCGGCCATGGGGATTTAAGGTAAAAGAAGACCTACAGATATTTAGGCCTTACTATAGTATTTTAATAGAACGGGTATAGTTGAGTAGTTGGTAATTTTGCAATGTTAGGGTCGAAAGGGTTAATTATATGTTGTTTTATAAATTCTATTGATGATTTTGTAAAAGCTTCAGTTAATGCCGAAAACGCAAGAAAATATGTAGAAAAAACGTTTATTTTTATGCTATAAATACTTCTAACAATCAGTGGCGGCGCGTGCCTGGAGCTGTGGAACTGCAGTGCAGCACCCCCAATCATTTCTACTCAATATTATCGATACACGGTAAAAATAATACGTTTATTTTTTCCTTTCTATGTGATAATATATCATGTTAATAATAAATATATATATATATATATATATATATATATATATATATATATATATATATATATTGTGGAAAAAAAACTATTTAGAGGGTAAAGTAGATTACCCGGTGATAGCGTAAGCTCCGAGGGGTTGCAAAGGATGCCCTAAGCGACCCCCCCTACTGGGTCGAGTAACAAGTTTTGTAGTACGGCGAGCAGCGAGTAACTAATTTGTGCCAACCGTTCACCAGTAAGTCGTTAACAGAACTGGCCCTAGTCAGAGACACAATTCTTTTATAACAGAAGAATAGTGCCTCCCCCTACTCCTCCAAGTCTATAAGAGACTCGTTCTCTCAACCACTCAGATTAGAATTCCGCCCTCGAGGCCGGCGCCACCAAGTAAGCAATCTCCTTTTTTTATTTTTATTTTCTCACACACTCCCGACAAAAACGAGAAAAAAAAACAAAAGGTAGAAGAGAGAAAAGAAAAAGAAAAAGTTACATAAAAATGACAGACCACCAAAATACTTAATCAAAAAACAACTGTTAGTACAATATAGCAGTAGTCGATCAGTCCAGATATCAATCAAGCAGGCAGCAGGCTAGGTCTACCCCGTCGTTTTTTAAGGGGCGCACATTCTGGGCAATACCACTTTTGCCTGTTGGGAGGTTCTGAGTCGATACCGACACATCGGAAATGGTACCAATCGTCGCACGAGTCACACCCGATCATATTCTGATTCTGCTGCGGAGAGCTGCACAGGGGACACAACCAGACCTGCTCTTCAACACTAGGGGGTGAATCCAACGTCTCCCCTCCCTCCGCAACAGGAGGTCCTTCAGGAGTCCTAGAAAGCTCTAAGGGGTACAGATGTTTCAGGGAATGTACTTCCTCCAAGCCCTCCCCTTTTTGTACACGTGCTGCTCTAACGACACCATCATGGCCTGGAATCAGTTCAGTAATAGTTCCTAAGACCCAAAACGGTCTGGGTTTCAAAGGACTCTTAATCAGCACAACATCATCCTTCTGGAGGCGGGTTCTTGTACTGAGTCGGGATCGACCAGGAATCTTCCTTCCCAGCTCTAGCAGGTACTCCTCATACCATAGTTTGTGGAATTCTGTCAGACATTGGTCCCTAAGTTCCAAGGTTTGAATTAGCCTCTCCCTGCTGGGAGGCAACAAGGTTGTTCTATCCTCTCTATCCAGTCGTATCAATAGCCCGGGGCTCTGATTGGGCTTAAGGAACATATTAGGGGTAATTGGAGTAGCATTTTTGTCGGCTGACACCTGGTAAGTAAGAGGCCGGTTATTAACAGACCTCTGAATATCCGATAACACTGTCAGAAGGGTAAAGTAATCCAATCTACCCCTGCCAAGAATCTTAAATAGGCAATTCTTCATGGTCTTGATACATCGCTCCCATGTTCCTCCATACCAAGGAGAGAACAAGGGAATGGTTTTAAGTTTTAACTTACAAGGACCGTATTTTCTTTGATAGTCCGTAAAAAGAGAGAGACGATCGAAAATCTTTCCACTTCCTATAAACGTTTTCGCGTTGTCACTATAAAGGGTTTCGGGAACGCCATATCGGTTAGTAAATCGAACCAGTGCCTGGAAGAAAGAGGGTACGCTCATGTTGGGAACTACTTCAATGTGTATTGCTCTGATATTCAAACAAGTGAACAGGAGCAAGTACATTTTCGTATCTCGTTTCCCGTCACTCACCCAAAGATGGCCAGTAAAATCAATCCCAGTGTGTTGATAGGGGACTCTGAAATCGGTACGGTGCGACGGCAGGGCAGCAGCAGCATTCGGCGTCACTGGCGTTGAATTATAACGTTTACATCTGGCACAAACAGCCAGTACCTTATTCACAGCTTGTCGACCCTGCGGGACCCAATAACCGCTTCGCCTCAACTCCGCTAGAGTTGACCCAGTTCCAAGGTGGCAACACCTTTCATGACAATCTAAAATGATGAGTCTGGTAACAGGATGATGTTTCCCTATCAGAATGGGGTTTTTAACTTCATAACCAAAGTGGGAAGATTGGTTGATTCTTCCCCTAGATCGAATCAAACCGTCAGGGTCCAGAAAAAGATCCAGAGCACGAACCCTAACTGGCATGGGTTTACCACTCGGCTCCTTTAGGTACTCCACTTCCACGGGAAATTCTTGCCGTTGCACTGTCTTCATAAGGTAGATCGCTGCCTTAGAGTTGTAGTCCCATTGTCGATTAAATCGGATGGCTAGGAACTTAAACACCAAGGCAGTAACAGTCAGTAAACCAGAGAATGAGGAAAACCTCTGAAAAGGTATGGCCGAAGTGTACTCTTGATCATGGATCAAGGAACAATTTGCTGAACTGCGGGTCATTCGCTGGCATATCTCACTCAAACAGGGCATATCCTGTCCTGGCCATTGAGATATTCCTTCGCATAGCCAGGAAGGGCCTGAACACCAAAATTCCATCTTGGATTGGAACTTTCTCAATGTTAATCCTCTTGTTAACAAATCCGCCGGGTTGAGTGTACTATCAACATATCTGAAGAGAGTCTTCAAGCCATAGCGAGACTCCAACTCCACTTTCATCTGCAGAATGTCTTTAAGTCTATTTTTTGCAAAAACATTTTTGCTAGCCATGTTTTGAGATAAAATCCAGGACAAGACCACCTGTGCATCCGTGGCTATACACAAATTCTCGGGAACAAATCCTTCACAATTGTCCAGGATTGTGGGGAGACACTTGAAGGCGAGGAAAACGGCCATTAGTTCCAACACAGGCAAAGTCTTGTCCTTCATAGGTGCCACCTTAGCTTTCGCAAATAATAAGGATGACCGACCATTTTGTACGATATACACGGCAAACCCATATGCTTCCTTGGACGCGTCGCAAAACAGGTACATATCTCCAGGTAGCCCTGCCATAAGCGCCTTGCGCAAAAAACGGAAATCACTCAACCCTGAAAGGTCCCTGGCTAGCTCTCTCCAATCGCTCAAGATCGCTGGCTGGAGTGGATCATCCCAACCTGCACCATTCTTCCACATGGACCTGATTAGCACTCTACTGCGGATAGTAACCGGGACACATAGGGACAACGGATCGAAGACCTTAGCTGACTCTGAAAGAACACCTCTCTTAGTTGTCACGTCAGGATTGCACTTTACCGGAGCGACATACAACTCCTCCGAATGTGGGGAGTATCGGTAGCCCAGTACTCTCTCCCACTCCTCTTCATGGATACTTAGAGTACCATCCTCCTTCATCCTATTGCGGAGCGCCTGACTGTTTGAGTTGCATGACTGGATAATAAAGCCCCCTTCCAGCAAACGCTCTCTAACAAGGGAATACAATGTAGTAAGCTCACTCGCGTCTGCCACGGATGCCACAAGGTTATCCACATAAAACCGGTCCTCCATCATTCTGCGGCAAGCATCTTGAGGGTATTTTGCCGCATGTAATTTTAAGATGCACCCCAACACAAATGGGCTGGAAGTAAACCCGAATATCAAGGTGGTATAGCGGAAGCAGCGCAAACAATTTCCTTGTTTAAGAAAAAAGCAAAACCGGTTCCTATCCGCCTCCAGCTTAAGCCGAATCATTAGGAAGGCTCGGCGAATGTCTGCTAGTAGCACATAATTGTTGGCTCTAAAGGCCAGCAACAACTTTAAGATGTCCCCTGTTAAGTTAACGCCAGAATATGCTGCTTCGTTCAGCGATAATCCATCTCCTGTCTTCAAACTACAGTTGAACACTGGTCTTATCCTGGTAGTTGCCGTAGGGTCCGACTTGAAAACTGGTCTATGTGGTATCCACACATATTTGTCAAACTCCTGAGGGGAGACAAAAATCTCTTCAATTATACCGTCCTCCTGTTGCTGACGAAACACCTCCAAATATTCATCATATATTTTTCTTTTAGTCAAGTTTGCTGCTACCCGGTCTAAAACATGCAAGGAAGTTGCATGATTAGAGGGGACTCTGGCTAATCTATCGTGATGCCAGGGGAGCTCCACATAATAGCTTCCATCCCGAAGCTCTACCGTTTCCTCAAATCGCTTCATCTGAACTTTATCGTAATCAGAAAAGTCCTCCTGACTGGGAAGCCCCAGAGATTCCAACGTAAACATTTGTTCTAGTCCTCTTTGTACCATACTGTCAGGAAAGCACTCCGCCATGGGATCCAGGTATGTTGATTGTGTTTCAAGGACAAAACATAAATGTGATGAATCGACCTGGGGGGTATGTTCCATTACCGAATTAAACGAGAGGTGAGTAACCTCAGAGAGGGGCTTATCTTCCAAGAAAAAAGAGTCCACTGCTCCAAACGGGACCAATCCAGGCGGGGTTGCAAAGGCCCATCCATTCAAACACGGGATCAGCTTTAAGGAGTCCAGGTGTTCAATCAGGTCTAACCCAATTATTCCCTTGATCGGTATTAAATCCTTTCCGGTCTCAAACTGGCCGGCCAAAGCATATTTTGCATCCTGAAAGACACGCAATAGAGATTCCAGGTTGGCCACTCGAACCGACAAGTCCATACCATCGGCTACCAAGACAGGAGATGTCACTGTCCTTCCAGAACCCAAGTCAACTCCCAGGACTACCTCTGTGAACCCACGCTGACACTCACCTAGAAAGGTAGACAATCTCAGCTGACAATTGACACCAAGGGTTTCGATTGGGCACAAAGTTCTCAGTACATCTGCCGCCAGATATGTCCGCCCGCTACCCGTGTCCAGTAGGCAATTCACTGACACTGTCTTTGGTCCACAAGAGAATGTAACTGAGAGAATGGGTGGCAACGTGCGGGAATACCCGGTTGAAGTTGCATTGTTCACATCCACATGAAAAGAAGGAGTAATAGCGTTCCCCCTACCAAACTTTTGAGACGTATTCTGTCTTACTGTTGATGTAACTGCAGTGGAGACACTGCCCTTAATCTGCAATCTCTTTATTGCTTCTCCAGTTAGTCTCAATATGGAGGACAAAGGTGGCACCCGTCTATTTGTTAGCGCTATTATCTCGCCTTTCAGTTCGAGAGGAAATTTCCTAAACAGAATCTTAGCCATCAGTCTGGCTCCGCCAGAATCGTCCACAGAAAAGTCACACGAAAAGGAATTCCCCAGCTCTTCCAACAGCGATGCCGTCCTGGAAACGAAGTCCCCCAGCTCAAAAAGGGCTCCACCTTTCTTTGGTACATAGTCCAGAATATCCTGGAATATTTGGTCAATGATTTCATCCAGGTCCAGATACTCCCTCTTCAGTATAGCCATGGCTTGCTGGTAATTGGTGTCAGTGCAACTCAGGTGATTTACCAGCCTCAAGGCTCTGTCTGAGAGTGAACACTTCAAGAAGTTCAACCTCTCGGCATCATTGGCCATGCCGATCACGCAGTTCTCAAACCTAGTCAAGAAGTTTCTGAAACTCATGCGGTCGGACTCCATTTCCTGTCCGCTAAATGTAGGCCCTGTGATCTGTATACGTGGGGGTTTAACAATGAAGGAAGAACCTCTCCCGGTAGTTGCAGAAGCCCTTGAGAACTCAAAGGCAGATTCTGAGTAAGGGCTGGGCTCTGGCTGTCGGTATGCTTGATCCAAATCGCCCAAGTCTTCATAATAATCCTTTAGTTGAGGCAGCCAAGCACCCTCAATCTCGGCAGGTGTACTCTCATCAAAGGAGCCTAACTCCAGCTGTGTGATACAAGTCTCTAACTCGACAATGAATTGTTGAATCTCCGTCCTTAAGAATGAGTACGCCGATGGCCTAACTCCATCACGACACATCTTCAGTCGTCCCTGAATCTTCTGAGTCAATGACTCCCTTCTGCGTAGGAGCTGCTCTTTCGTGACGTTCATGACAGTAGTTAACCGACGAAAGAGTAAGCAGCAACCACCTTTGCAAGATATGGAAAAAAAAACTATTTAGAGGGTAAAGTAGATTACCCGGTGATAGCGTAAGCTCCGAGGGGTTGCAAAGGATGCCCTAAGCGACCCCCCCTACTGGGTCGAGTAACAAGTTTTGTAGTACGGCGAGCAGCGAGTAACTAATTTGTGCCAACCGTTCACCAGTAAGTCGTTAACAGAACTGGCCCTAGTCAGAGACACAATTCTTTTATAACAGAAGAATAGTGCCTCCCCCTACTCCTCCAAGTCTATAAGAGACTCGTTCTCTCAACCACTCAGATTAGAATTCCGCCCTCGAGGCCGGCGCCACCAAGTAAGCAATCTCCTTTTTTTATTTTTATTTTCTCACAATATATAATCCTGAAGCTTAATGTCGATAACTGTCCCCATATTCATATAAGTATAAAAGTAAAACTTTCCTTGGAGCTGCCAAATTCACAGTTACACATTCTTAGCGAAGTTCGCTTATACGCATGCCCGCTTCAGACGGCGAATGAAAGCTAAATTGGAACTGTCGTTTTAGCAGTTCCAAACGCTCGTGAAAACCGGTGTTTGCGTGTTTTCGCTTATATTATTATTTTTTTAAAATGCTTGTTTATAAATGTTTTGTTTTTATTGTTATTAAAAAGTGTAAAGTGTTCTTGTAAATAAATATCCACCTTAAAAAAAATTCTCACACTTTTAAATGCGATTTAAGCAGACAAAAATATACAATATGCGAAACTTTTTTCTTTTTTAATTAAAAGTGTTCGGCCTTTTTACCCGTAAAGCTACCAACGTAACTAATGTTATTTTTTTCACGTACGGCTTATTTTGTTTGTGTTTTTATGTAGTTTGAAATCTATTCATTTTGTAGTAGTTAAACTTTACAGAATAAAAAATATTTACATTTTTTTTCTAAAGAAAAGCGAAGAAAATTTTATTTTTTAAATACATTTTAGTTAAAAAATATTTTTAAATGTTGCTCATAGTACAAACATGTAAACTTTTTTATTCTATATTTTATTTACAAAGTAAGTTTAGTTATAAACACATTTTTAAATTTTAAATAAAACCGTTATCCAATAAAACCATTTTTAAATGGTATACTCCTAACTTTACCATCGTGTGCAAGCAAGTAAATTTCAAAGATTTTGTTTTTATGAAAAAATGAATTATTAAAAAATTGTAAATAAAATGTATTTAAAAAAATGTTTTTTGTTTGTTTGCCTGCGGAAAAGCCATAAAATTTATTTAATCTGTAAAGTTTAAAAGAAATATATTTGTATATTTTTTTATTACTCTGTAAAGTGTACACAATTTAAAATAGTATTTTTTTATTAAAATGTTTTTGCGTATTATCCATTTTTCGACGGCTTAAAATGGCAAATTTAAAAAATATTTGTATTAAAAAAAAGACAATTTTAATGGCAAGCTTATTTTGTTGTACGTCTATTTTTAATTAACAACAAGCTTTTTTTATAAATAAAAACGTTTTTAAATAGTAAAACTATTTTCGTTAATACAAATCTGTTATCTAAAAGTTATAAAAGTACGATTCAACTCATTTAGAACTTCCGGTTCAGTTGAATCGCAAAAAGAGGATCACGTAAACATTGTATTCCTTCTACCCTAATTAATATTCTACTAATAGACTGCCTAGTACTTACCTTTCCCAACACAATTGCATGAGGTCGCCAAGCTAATAAAAAAACCTAGATTCCAGTAAAGCAACTAGCCCTGATGGCATCCCAATTATAGTGCTAAAAAAGCTTCAACCAGAACTTGCTCCCATACTTATGAAACTATTTAAGCGCTGCCTTAAGGAGAAGTGCTTTCCGACCCCCTGGAAGACCTCATAGGTTTGCCCTGTATTTAAGAATTCATGTGATAAGTCATCTCCCTCTCAGTACAGACCTATAAGTCTCCTGTGTGTTATGAGTAAGTTCCTGGAATCCATATTAAATAGAGAAATAGTCAACCACCTCAGCAGGAATAACCTTCTTAGTGACACACAATATGGTTTCCGCTCTGCAAGATCTACCGCAGATGTGCTGACGGTTATATCCCACAGGATTAGTGAATCTCTTGACAAAGGCTTCCTTTCTAGGGCAATTGCTCTTGACATATCAAAGGCCTTTGACAAGGTATGGCATAAGGGTCTACTTTACAAGATTTCCAGCTACGGTATAACTGGAAATGTTTTCTCAATCATTAAATCATTTCTCTCTGATAGGTTCGTAAGAGTAGTGGTAAATGGACAAAAATCAGAGGCCTGCAATATAAATGCTGGAGTCCCTCAGGGGTCAATCCTGGGCCCAACTCTCTTCCTGATCTACATCAATGACCTCCCTAAACACATACTTAAATCATTCGTTGACATCTATGCTGATGACACTACCATCTACGGCAACACATCAAAGGCTGTAAATGACAAAGTTCTCTCTGATTCTCTCTCCTCTGATCTCGAGCACGTGGTTCAGTGGGGGAAGATGTGGCTGGTTACCTTCAATGCATCCAAAACCAAACTCCTATCCTTACATCATCAACGCTCTGATCCCCAGCTGGCATCAATTGTGATGGATGGCTCTCGTCTGGGTGAGGCCCCGTGTTTTGACAACCTTCTGGGTTTGACCTTTACTCCTGATCTGAAATGGAACACGTACATCAAGTCTGTTGCCAAGGTCGCTGGAAAGATGGTGGGATCCTTCTACAGCTCCAGAAGATATCTCACTAGTGATGCAATTCTCTATCTATATAAAAGCCAAGTACGTCCAAGGATGGAATACTGTTGCTATATCTGGGCAGGAGCGGCCAAAAACAGCGGCCAAAAACATAAAAACGCGGATTCCATGAACAAAGCTTCTTTCTTAGAACTGCACGCCTGTGGAACTCTGTTCCGTCTGCCTGCTTCCCACCGGACTACAACTTGGATGTCTTCAAGTCCAACGTAAACAAATTCCTAATGAACCGCCCCCTTAATTAAACACTTCATCAAATCTCCACACTAACGTAATGTAATTGCAATAACCCTTATCCATGAGTGGCTTCCGGGCCTTGATAAGTGGTGATCAATGCGTAAAAAAAAAAAATTAAAAAAAAAAGAATTTAACCATGGCCTCCTTGCATCTCCAAGAAATAACTTCTGTGACGGTAAGTGAACTTCAACAGATTGAGTTTTCCCAGCTGCCTCTCCATGATAAAGTTGAAATTAAGAAAAGAGGCCGTTCAACGCCTGATATTCAAATATCTCAGCCAGGCATTAGCAACAACAAAGTGTATATTCGTAGCTTTAATTCTGACTGGTACCAACGGAAAAGTTGGCTTTGTGGCTGTGAACTAAAAAAGGCATTGTTCTGCTTTCCTTGTTTGTTGTTTGGGGGTGATGTAACATGGACAAAAGATGGTTTCAGAACTATTAGCAAAATGAAAGATAGAACTGAAAAGCATGAGAAGACAAAGAAGCACGTTGACAATGTAGTTTCCCTATCAATTTTGGGGACCGTAAATATTAAAGAAAAACTTACAGACTTTCAATCAATCATCATAACATGAATGTTAAGAAGAACCGTGAAATTTTATCTAAAATAATAGATTGCATTTTCTTTTGTGGGAACTTTGAAACTCCCTTACGAGGACATGAAAAAGATGATTCAGTAAATCCAGGTGTATTTAGAGGATTAGTAAATTTTGCATATAAATTAGATCCAGATTTAAAGAATCACTTAGAAACCAGTAGTGTCTTCAAAGGTGTTTCCAAGACCATTCAGAATGACATACTTGACTGTCTTTTACAAATATACCGTGATGAAATAAGGGCAGAAATCAGCAAAGCTTCCTTTGTAGCTGTCATGGCTGACGATACAACAGATGTGTCTGAACATACACAAATGATCATTGTTTTACGGTACGTCTTGGATGAAAAAATACTTGAACGCTTTTGGGGATTCTTTATTCCAGAAAACCAAACCGCTGATGGAATATCAAAATGTATTCTACAACAATTGGATATAATCCTTCAAGGGAATCGCCAAAAACTGATAGCTCAGACATTTGATGGTGCAAATGTCATGAAAGGCAAAAAAGCTGGTGTTCAGGCGAAAATAAAAGCAGTTTATAGTAATGCACATTTCACTCACTGTTATGCGCATCAACATAATTTAATAATGAGGAATGCAGCAAACATTACACGAAATACTAGAATATTTATCTCTAACATTTTGGCTATTCCGACTTTCTTTTCTAGATCACCACAGCGTCTTTCCATTCTCAAGAAGCATCTGGATGTAAGCATTCCACGTCCATCCGCCACAAGGTGGAACTTTAACATACGGACCATAAATAGAGTTCATGAAAATGTTCAAGCATTAAAAAAAATGTCTCACTGAAATTCAGTCAACATTCATTCAGTAGATGAAACCGTTGCAGAAGCGACAGGAATTCTGAAATATTTGAACGATGAAAATTTCATATTTTGGTTAGAGCTATTTCATACAAATTATGTCTCATGTTGAAATTATTTATAATCAAATGCAATCTCGGGAAATTAGCATATATACAGTCAATGAATACATAGCTAATTTCAAAACTGCTATTTTAGAGATAAGAAACTCCAAATACTGTGAAAATCCTTCAAAAACACTCAAGGCCGAAGCTAAAGAACTGTGTGACAATATATCTGTTGATATAACGGACAGATATTCTTCAACTAAACATTTAATACTTGCTAAATTGTTTAACAAGAAAAGCTTTGCTAGTTTTAAGAAAGAACTACCTACAGACGAGATATCCTTGACAACTGAAGCATATCCCATGATTGACAAACAAAAGCTTGAAACTGAGTTAGAAATATTTTATAGTAGGTCAGATATCCATGAGTATTGCAAAGTAATTGATCTCCTGAAATTTATTTTGGAAAACAATTTAAACGATGTTCTTAGTGAAATCACAAAACTCATAAAAATTATCTTGAAAATTCCCATGACTACATCAGAGGCAGAACGTTGTTTTTCAACTCTGAAAAGAATAAAAACTTTTCTAAGGAGCACCATGGGTTGCGAAAGACTAAATGCAATTGCAGTGCTTTCAATTGAAAAAAAGTTCTTCAGCAATCATTCAGAAGTTAAGGAGAAAATTATCAATCTTTTCTCACAAATTAAAACAAGAAGAATGGAATTTACTTTCAAATAAATATAAGTAAGCTATTCCAAATATTTACATCTATTTAGAATTCCTTTAAGTTATTGTATTTTTATACGTGTGCATACGTATAAATTATGTATATTTTTTATGTTTGTTTTATTTTTACACAATATTAAAACAATACGCATTTCTTTTAAACAGCACCCCCACTAATCTTAGGCACGAGCCGCCACTGCTAACAATTAAACACTATCAAGCTTAAACAAATATTTTATTCATTGCATTTTACAATTAAATGCGTTTTTAAGTTCTCAAAATTGAAACTTCTGCGGTTGTCTGCTAAAACGGTCTTATACTGGGAAAAAACTCGTTCCACGTCGCATGAGACTACTGGGGCATATTTCAAGCTGGCCATTTCTTCGGCTCTTAAAACTTTTAAATGATCTATGTCATCCAAATTTCCTTCATTTTCAAAAGCCTTCCCACTAATAAGTGCATCGAGACGTTTTAAAGTAGCAAAACCTTTGTTCTTTGAAATGACATTCTTCAGCTTTTTACGAAATTGGGAGTCATCCATCTCCTCAAGTGTCATTTCGACCTCTCTAATTAATTCAATAGATTTTGAAAGACTCAGCCCTTTAGTCTCCAACTTTGCAATATTTTTTGTTAAAATGGAAAAACTGTTGGCGATAAAGCCGAGATCAAATGGCAGTGATTCCTCATCCAACAGTTTTTTGGACTCCAATATACTTTGGGCCTCTGTTGAATCTAGAGACATTATGACAGGAGTAATTTCGGGCAAATGTTTGGCGTAATAATGCGCTGCATCTAACCACGTACACCATCTTGTTACAATGGGACTCGGTGGAAGGGGCACTCCTGGGGCTAGTTCCCTGAACTTTTCGATCCGATTGGGTGCTTTTAAAAATATACTTTTTACAGTTGAAATCAGTTTATTTACTTTTGGGTGCGCCTGCCTGACTAATTCCGCAACCCTGTGCAAGCCATGGGCCAAACAAGTAACGTGCACCATTTTCGGATATAAAACCTGAAGAGCATTCATAGCTTTGGACATATATGCAGCTGCATCAGTGGTTACAAGGAGCACATTATTATAAAGGACTTGCTGCGACCACAAAAACTGCAACGAATCGTTAAAAAAAGCAGCAATTGTAGAATGATTAACTTTTGGCAGACATGCAATATTTCCCAAATAGCACTTGCTGCGTTCCTCTTCTACCCCAAGAATGCCAAACACAAAGCAAGCAATAAAACGCTGCTCTACATCAGTGGTTTCATCAATCGAGACCCACAGTTTCATTCCAGCAGCTTTTTCTCTGATTGACTTCACTTTTGCTTCGTACACTTCACTAACGTAATATTTTCTTAGTGTAGTCTGATTTGGAATATTTCTATGTGTGTACCTATGGAGAAAGTCTTTGAATACATTATTGCTCAGTTTATGAAACGGAATATCCGCTGCAATCAACGCTTTGAATAAGTCAGCGTTGAACAAATTATTCGTACTGGCTCCTAAATCAGTTGCTGCAGTAGGAACGTCGCCTAACGTTGCCGTGTAGGTCTTTTTTGCCAGATGTGCGTTGGTTTTTAAATGCTGCTTTATTAGAGATTTTTTACAACTTTTGATCTGTAAAAATACAAATCAATTATTTAATGGTAATATATACATTTAAAGGAAGGGTGGAAAAAGTTATTTGAAGCCGATTAACATTTATTAATTAACGTAAAAAGTAGATAAAATAAATTGTAAATTTCAACGTTCAATCAAAGTTTAATACAGCTAGATTTACCGTTATAGAATTTCAAAAACAAAACTACTATAACAACGCCAATCTATTAGTCAACTATATTGCAAATTTTATGTATTAAAGTTTGTTCCTACCTGGATATTGCAGTATTTGCAGGTTAAGCAATTGCCAGTTAACTGGTAATCTTCAAATTCATCGGCATATCTTGCCATCCGTTCAGCAGGAGTGCTAATTATTTTCGGCATTTTTTGTTTAGTTTTTTTTAGATCTTGTAAATTCTTCCTGGGTACTAACACGCTTTAAGCATCTACAAGGACGAGATGTCTGTACATATTTATATATATGCCTATAATATCACTCTTTTTCAACAGACCAAATTTTAGATCCTTTTTTATGTAAATTCACATCTGTTAGGGTTATACCTAGTTTAATTCATCTAAAAAAATGAATACATTAAAAACTCTTATCCAAATATTTTCTTTCAGCATAGTTTTGGCAAAAAAAAATTTATTCCAATAAATATTTTGCATATTTTTTTTTACAAAGCATATTCGTTTTTTTAAAGGAATATGCTTTTTATCAAAAGAATATTCTCTAACCCAATATATGTAAAGAATTGTTTTTTATTAAAGAATATTCTTGACATTGCCCTACTCATTAATGTATATACTGTTTATATACTGTGAACAATTGAACACTCTATGGAACTTAAATATTTTATTTATTGCATTTTATAATTACATTAGTCTTTAAAATATCAAAGTTAAAGCTTCTTTGGTTGTCCGCTAAAATAGCCTTATAATGAAAAAAAAAAAACTCGTTCCAATCGTAGGAGATTACTGGACCATATTTAAACCTGGCTATTTTTTCGATACAAATTGTAGTTACAATCCTTTGGACACTACGGGGCCAATATATCAGCCCTGGAGACCTAGGGCAAAAAGGATACGCGGATATTTCGTCCCTAATATAATCCTCTAATAGAATGGCTCTCATTAGGAACCAAAGGTTATTGTAAATTCACAACTACGAAGGTTTTACCATGTTTAATTTAATTTATATAAAAACGAAAACTTCGTAAAATTAAGACTCGTATGCAAATATTTATTTCAACATATTTTCGGCACAACTTATTCCATAAATATTTTGCATATTCTTTTTTTTAAGAGAATAGGCTTTTTGTTAAAGGAATATTCTTTAAAAAAAAGAATATGCTTTTTGTTAAAATAATATTCTCTAACGAAATATATGCAAAGAATATTCTTTTGTAAAAGAATATGCTTGTCACAGCCCTACTAATTACAGGCCTTACAGATATTAAAAAGGGCTTATACCCGCACCAACCACAAACACTCGTTCAGTAAAGATTATTACTCAAATACTAACTTAGCTACTTCAAACAAATATATCCCTTTTGTGGGGTATATATATATATATATATGTGTGTGTGTATATGCATATGATGTGGACCCAAGGTTGGGACCATGAGAGGAAAACACAGAACTGATTAGGTGTAAGAAAGCTATATTAACCGAAAAATTTACAAGGATAGGATAAAGAGTAAGTGTAGCTTACTATCCAGTGGTGTCCATTATTGGTAGTTGTACTCGCTGCTGATTCTACGGTATTACAATACAGTCCCCTGACAGTGTTTATCTCCCATCTTAATATAATACTGGAAGAGTTCATGATGTAGGTAAGTTTCAGTCTCACAACAATATATATACTATTATATAAGACAAACTTTGTCTATATGCGTTTTTTTAAAAATTTTTATTACATTTTCACCCCAAACAAAGCACATTGCCACTTTGGTGTAGTGGGCTACTATCAGGGTCAGCAACTACTGGGGCACTATGTAGGGATTTGGGCAGCAAGATGTCGGTTCACGTTGCACTTGAACTTCTGCATGTCAGTACAGTTAGGGAAGCAGGATCCTGGAATGGAATTCCAGAGTCTAGCCGTTCTGGGGAAGAAACTACTGGAGTAGAAAGATCTTTTACATCTAGGGATCTCTACTGTGTGGGGGTGGGATTTAGCTGCCTGTCAGGCTTGTCGAGGGTGTCTGCGTCGTGGGGGCACAAGTGACTGCAGTTCGTCAGAGCATTCACCATTAAAATACTTGTAGAACAAGCAGAGGGATGCAACGTTTCGTCGATGGGACAGAGGCTGAAGCTAAGATGCCAGTTCAGGGCCTATCAGATTGGCGACTCTTTTTCGAACCTTGTCTAGGTGCGAGAGACTAGTAGTAGACGCACCAGCCCAGATGTGACAACAATACATACATGGGCGAATAGTGGCCTTATAGAGATACAGGATACTTTCAGGTGTCAGTAGTTTTCTAGCACGGTAGAGAGATCCTACTTTTTTTGCAGCGGCCCTGGCAATGTTTTCAATATAATTGTTCCAGCTCATGTTTCCTGTGAACGTTAGGCCAAGCAGGTTGAAAGATGTACTCTCAGACAGGGAGTCACGGGCCATTGCTATTGGTGGCAGAGAAGGTTTCTTGTAGTTATTGAAGGAAACCAGTTTAGTCTTGGCAGCATTGAATGTGACCATCCATTTATGTCCCCATTCCACTACAGATTGAAGGTCATCCTCTAGTGTTTTTGCCATTTCTTTAGATATGTGTTCATTTGTTTTCCTGTCATGCATGTTATAGAGTGTAGTGTCATCAGCATATATACCCATCTCAGAGGCAGTTTTGTCGGGGAGGTCATTAATAAATATCAGGAACAATAGAGGTTCAAGAATAGACCCCTGAGGCACCCCCGCATTTATATCACACTGTTTAGATGTTCGACCGTCGAGGACAATCTGGATTTTTCTCTTATCTAAGAAGGATTTAATTATGCTAAGTATTCTACCAGTGATACCGTATAATTTAATTTTCCTGAGGAGACCCTTGTGCCATACCCTGTCAAAAGCCTTAGATATATCTAGAGCTACCGCTCTGCCCTCCCCCGCATTGTCCAGTGAATGGTATATACGTTCAGAGATTACTGTGAGGATGTCAGCTGTGGAACGGGCTTGTCTAAATCCATATTGTTTGTCAGTCAGAAGTTTAGCATCTGTAAGGTGCCGGACTAGAGCATGGTTGATTATGGTCTCAAACATTTTGGCAAAAAGTGGGAGGAGGCTAATGGGGCGATAATTTGATGGGTCAGTTCTTTCGCCAGAATTCTTGAATATTGGGACCACAGAAGCGGTTTTCCAACAGCCCGGAAAGCATGATTCATTAAGGCATTTGTTGTAGAGTTTGGAGAGAACTGGAGCTACTTCAGCTGAGCACTTTTTTAATAGCACAGCTGAGATGAGATCAGGTCCACATGCTTTTGAAGTGTCAAGATTTTTTATGATAGCATGTACCTGAGCAGGGGTGATTTTTAGATCATCTAGCGTGGCGTCTGTCCGCAAAGGAAAGTCAGGCAGGAGGTGGTTGGAAGGGTCCAGTGTGGAGTTCGAGGCAAACCGGCTGGCAAGCATATTAGCTTTGTCGGTTAATGAGCAAACAACCTCATGATTGTTGGTTAGTGGGGGAATTGTTGATTGCCCATTATTTACTACACTGTTGTAGATTTTCCAGAAGTAACGATTTCCTAATTTTTGTGCTTCGATGCATTTTTTAGTGGTTTCAGTAAATTCTCTCTTGGCTGTCGCTATTTCTTTCTTAATGTTATTTCTAGCTTCTATGTACTTCTGTTTGTTTGAACTGGACTTATGTCGGTTAAATCTGCGGTATGCATGCTGTCTTTGAGTAATAGCAGTTGCGCAAGTCGAAGTAAACACTTGGGGAGAGTGGGGCTTGCTATAAAATTTCCGCATGGGAACATGTGCTTCCATTGCTCTTTTGAACCATTCAGTGGTCTCATTTGCGCACTGTTCAGCAGGAAGAGAAAAAATATTTCCCCATGAGGCATCTCTGATAAGATCTCTGATGGCTTCCCAGTCAGCCTTTTTATAATATCTCGTTGTTTTGAGCACTGGCTCTTCAGTTTTGGGTCTAGAATTTAGGGTGATTTCTACCATTATCACTGCATGGTCAGCGTTCCCGAGTGGGCTGTCAGCATTTGTTGTACAATCCTCAGGAACTGTATTCAGAAACAGATCTAGAAGTGATGCTTGTTGTTCTTGCTGGTCAGGGAAATGGGTTGGAAACGTAACCATTTGTGATAGGAAGTGAGATATAGCAAAACTATGTGTTGTGCTGCCCGCTGCATCTGTGTGAGTAGAGAATCCAAGCCAGTTTTTGTGGTGAACATTAAAGTCACCAAATACATGGACTTCGGCGCTAGTGTCGAGGGAGAGTGCTGTGTCTATACTGTCAGAGGCTTTGTTTATCATGGTGCAGTCCTGGGTCGAGGGAGAGCCGTGGAGAAAATATAGGTAGCTAATGTTGTGTTGTATGTTTAGTCTAAAGCACATAAAGGCTTGATCGTCCGTTTCTAGGTTTGTTTCTCTTGTCAGGGGGAGGGTATTACGAATGTAGACTCCAAGTCCGTGCATATGTCTGTCAGAGTCCTTACGGCAGAGTGGGAGATAGCCAGGCATATTAAAGTAGTTAGAGGGGATGGAGGAGTGTAGGTTAGTCTCGCTTAGGGCTAAGATATCCGGGGTATTTGTTAGGAGAAATGCTTCAACATCAGCTGAATTACTTCTAAGCCCACGGATGTTAGTGAATGCAAGCCTCAAGGGAGGAGGCAAGTTGAATTTGTTTGTCCCTAGGCCTGGTTTAAACTTATTTTTTTATTTTAGTGTCATCATGTTTTTAAGAGTTTCAGTTAGGTGAGGGGGAGCTGAACAAGAGATTATGCAGGATATCAGACATGCAACACAAGTAGACCGTTGGCTGACATTTCTTCAACTAGGACTGTGGCCTCGGGAAAGCCCATCGGGGATGAGTGCAGGGTCCCTTTCCATGCGCGACATGGCACTACAAACAACCCGATATTATACAACTGTTGATGGAGCAGCCGCCCTAAGCGCTACCAAAGAGTTAGGGCACCTGTACTACCAGTCGGAAACAGCAGCCAGGAACTATCAATCCGGTACCCTCAGCCCATCAGAAGAAGATCACCCCAATCTAATTGCACAAGCATGCGTGGTACTCAAGCACTCCCAAGTGCCCAGTTATGAGGGGTGGGATGTGTCGGGAGTGGGGGAATGGCATTCAATGCCCTAGACAAGAAACAAGATCTACCACTAAGTGTTTTGTCGATTCACCTGTGATAGTGTCTCTGCACCTGACTAATAGGCAAAGAAAGAATTATGGAAGCCGGCGATAGACAGAGCCTATCTACTCCATAAGCAATTTACATTTGCAGACCGGTAATTTGTTTGAGTCAGCAGCTCTAGGAAGGTTGTCGTCCAAGACTGGAGAGGCCTCCCTCCCCTTTGGTTTAGTTTCAGAGTTTTCCTTCTCCTAGACGGGTGATTTGGGAAGATCTACTGGGTCTTTCAGCCCTGAAAGGGTTTGTTCCGTGCCTGGGTTCTACTCCAGGCATTTCTGCGACCCCGCATGGTTAGTTAATGTTACAGGGTTAGCTTGTAAAGGTTATATATCTAATGAATAGTTACACTCCTCAAAGAGATTTAGGGGCATGCAATGGAAGCGGTTTTGTGGGGAGGCTTGTTAGTTAATGTTACAGGGTTAGTCTGTAGAACTTATATATATAATGAATAGTTACACTCTTCAAAGTTATTTAGGGACATGCAGTGGGAGCAGTTTTGAGGGGATGCTTGTTAGAAAAGCGTTAGTGCGGATTAGGACTTTTACCTTAGGTTTTTTTTTTTTCATTTTTTTTTTTTTTTTTATAACTTTATGTTAGTTTGGGTTCAGGATAACGTTATAGTTTGAGTAGGTATTAGGAATTGAGCTAAGAAATTTTGCCCAGTCACCGTATATTTAGGTTTACGGAGGTTAGGGTGTAGGTGCAGTACACTCAGGGTGTAACTGGAGGTACATTTTAGGTTATGGTGCATTTCGTATGTATAATTAAGTAATATATATTTGAGCGAGTTTTCAGTAGATGCAAATAGGAGTTGTCAGTGTTTCCACTATTCAGGGGGAGACAGTTTCAGTTTTCGTTTAAGAATCATAGAGAGTTTTGCATGGCAGGGAGTATCGGCTTGGTTTAGAATTGTTGGTTGCAGAACGATCTAGGAAGAGGCAATTGCTATGTAATGAAGATCGCTTTGCATCCGAGTGCATACTTTGGCTGGTAAGTACCTAAATGGATGGGAATGAATTCTAATGTATGTCAGGGGTAGAAATGTATAGATGTTTAGTGAAGACCGTTAGGCGGTTAGTATGTGAAAGTTAGGAACTTGAGGTTAAGGATTCCATTACCTAAGCGTATGTATAATGTAGGGTTTTAGTGGCAGCTAGAGGGGGGGGGCAGATTGTTAGCTTTCAAGGGTCAGGGTCATTTACTTACAGATATACAGTGAAGTTTCATTTGGATTTAGAATTTACAGTATTGTTTTAGTTTGGGAGGAAAGAATAAAATCTACCTTTCTTTTCCCCTTTGTGGGAAGTTTCCTACGTCTATAGTTGGAACGGTTTTTCTAGTTTTGAATTTTTGTTCTTCATCTGAGCTTGAGAGGTCAGATGAATGGTTTCTTTTAAGAGTTTTGAGGGTGATGCATTTGTTTTTATCAGCCATGGATTTTGGGATTTATTTTTCATAAACCACGCTGCCTACCCACCTCGGAGTCCAAAATTGGGGCATAGTAAGGGGGAAACCCATTCGCCTTGACCATGTCGAGGCTACGTGGAGGATATACTCTTTTGGTAAGGAGTTCTCAAGCACTATATTTTCTGTTCAATATGTCCTCAAAAATACATTTGCTCAGATGGAGTGTTGAGTTCTGGTCTTTTCAACTGATTGACCCTTGCCACCGCCTTCTAGCACTTACTTGGTTTACCTATTTTTTGTAGTGAGGTAAGAAAAAAAAAAAAAAATGGGAGTAGCTTTAAGTTTCGTCCTTTGTTGTGTAGTTGGTACTTTGGGTGTAAGTGCTAGGACTTGGCGTGACTGGCCGATTGTTTTTTATTTTTTATTTTTTTTATTTTTTTTTTTTTTTACAAAGGCATCACCACATTATCAAGGCCCAGAGGCCACTCAAGGATAAGGGTTAAAGAGTGTACAGTAGAAATTGGTCAATATAGTAATCATTAGTAATGAAAATTTGGCAAATTTAATAACCTATATGGAACGGCCCATCAAGAACTTATTTACTTTAGACTTGAACACAACCATATTGTAGTCAGCCGGAAAGCAGGAAAACGGAAGACAATTCCACGGGCGTGCAGTTCTAAGAAAGAAGCTTTGTTCATGGAATCTACGTTTAGGTTTAGGCACAGATAAAGAGTGGGGGAAATTATTGATAGTGTTTACAGCTAGACGAGTGTTTCTTGTGAAAGTTTGGCGAGGGGGGACTATAGATGAAGCTCAGTTGAACACTTTCCATGAAAATAACGATACATCAGAAACAAACTCGCAACATCTCTTCTGTGAGATAGAGGTTGCAAGGAGGAGAAAAGGACATCTCCTACGAGGCTACGAAGTCTATTTTGAACTTTATCAAGGCAGGACAAATCCTTTCTAGCAGCTCCTGCCCAGATGTGGCAACAGTATTCCATCCTTGGACGTACCTGGCTCTTATATAGATAGAGAATAGCATCAGCAGTGAGATATCTACTGGATCGATAGAAAGATCCCACCATTTTTCCAGCGGCCTTGGCAACAGATTTGATATACGTGTTCCATTTAAGATCAGGAGTAATTGTCAAGCCCAGAAGCTTGTCAAAACTTGAGGCCTCCTGAAGACGAGAGCCATTCATTTCAATTGATGACAAATGTGGATTAGAATGTTGATGATGTAAAGAGAGAAGCTTGGTTTTAGATGCATTAAAAGTAACCAGCCACTCCTTTCCCCATTGTACTACGTGCTCAAGATCAGAGGAGAGAGAATTGGAGAGAACTTGGTCGTTTACTGTCTTAGATGTGGTACCATAAATGGTAGTGTCGTCAGCATAAATGTCTACAAATGATGTAAGGATATGATTTGGAAGATCATTAATGTAGATCAGGAAAAGAGTTGGGCCAGGATGGATCCCTGAGGGACACCGGCATTAATACTGTGAGCTTCTGATTTTTGCCCCTCAACTACTACTCTTATGAACCCATCAGAAAGAAATGATTTAATAATTGAGAAGACTTTTCCAGCTATACCATAGCTAGCGATCTTATGAAGTAAACCTTTATGCCATACCCTATCAAAGGCTTTAGATATGTCAAGAGCAATTGCCCTAGAAAGATTGACACCATCGAGAGATTTGCTAATCCTATGCGATATAACTGTAAGCACATTTGCTGTAGATCTAGCAGAACGGAAACCATATTGAGTGTCACTAAGAAGGTTATTTTTGTTGAGATGTTTGATTACTTCTGTATTTAACACAGATTCTAGCAACTTACTCATGACGCACAGGAGACTTATTGGCCTGTACTGAGAGGGGGATGAGCGATCACCTGAATTCTTAAATACAGGGCATACTGATGAGATTTTCCAGGGAGATGGGAAACTATTCTCCTTAAGACAACGTTTAAACAGTTTTGTAAGTATGGGCGCTAGTTCAGGTTGAAGTTTTTTGAGTACTATAATTGGAATACCATCAGGGCCAGTTGCTTTACTGGAATCAAGGTTTTTGATTAGCTTCGCAACATCACGTACAGATATACGTATATCACATAGCGTGTTTTCTGATACAGGAGGAAATATTGGGGGTTGGCGGTCTTGGTCGCAAAGGGTAGAATTAGCTGCAAAGTTCTTGACAAAGAGTTTGGCTTTGTCTGATGCTGACGAGATTACCTCACGTCCATTGATAATAGTTGGGATGGAGCACACGCTTCTGTTCAGGATTCTGTTTGCTATTTGCCAAAACTGGTGGGAACCAAGCCGCTGCTCAGCTACTTTGGACTTAACAGATTGAGCATACAACTCTCTTGCGTTCCTTATTACTTTCTTACAATGGTTGCTGGCAGTCCTGAAAACGGCTTTAGTTTCCATACATCTATTACGTTTGAAGCAGTGGAAAAAGTGATTTCTGTGCGCAATGGCAGCAGCACATTCTGGAGAGAACCATGGCTGGCTGTTAGGTTTTTGCTGAAACTTTTTAGAGGGTATGAAATGGTCAATACCTACAATTAACCATTCAGTTAGGTCTAATACTATAGAGGACACATCCTTTTTAAACATGGAATGCAGAGGTAGATCAGATATAAATGTACGGAAGCTATCCCAGTCAGCCTTAGTGTATCGATATACTGTACGATGAAGAGGTATGTCTGGGGACTTATTACATTTCATTTTTATCTTAATTGATACAACAGAGTGGTCGGAAGATCCAAGAGGCGACAGAACAGAAACTGAACATAGTTCAGGGCAAGTTGTGAGAAAAAGGTCTAGTAGGCTCGCATACTGGCCGTCATTATCTGGCACACGAGTAGGTTCCTGAACAATCTGAGTGAGGTCATAGGCAATGGAGAAATCATGACAGAACCTCCCCTCATCATCGGTCTTGTTTGAGTGGGTCAACCATTCGACGTTGTGAACATTGAAGTCTCCACATACGTGAATGTTAGCTGAAGGATAAGTAGAAAGGACTTGGTCAATTTTCTCAGATATGCTTTGAAAGATAGTAACTCCGCTGTTGTGGGGGCGATAGAGAGTAAATATAAATGCAGTAGTGTGAGCTAAAGCAACCCGGAAGCACATATAGGGTAAGTTAGGATCTTCCCTGGAGATGTCCCTCCCACATGGAAAGCTATCTTTAATATAGGCACATATTCCATGCCCATGGCGATCTTGGGGGTCAGATTTAGAAGTTAAGTTAGAGTATCCTGTAATTGCAAACTCATCTAGAGAAATAGCCTGTCCAATGCCAGTTTCACTTAAAAATAAAAGGTCTGGTTTAGTCTCCTGTAATTGGGTTTCAACCTCTGGAAGGTTAGAACGAAGACCCCTGATGTTGGAGAAGGAGATATGGTAGTAGGGGTCTACGTTGGAAGTTGGAGAACCGGGTTTAATCGTGTATTTTTTCTTGAAACTTGTCATGATGAAATTTTGGAATTTGTGGACTAGGTCGACAGATTTACTTAGAGCAGGACAGAGAGGGGAAACTAAGAGAGAAAAAGAAACAAAGAATTTTCTTTTTTCTTTTTTTTTTTTTGTTGCACATGATAAGGTAAAGCCGTAACAATTACCCACTAGTATGGCATCGAGAGGCCCCACCAGAAGCTACTGCATGGTCCAGATTCCATTCACCAAATGGCAATACAGCAGCCCCAGTACTTTGCACCTGCTGATAGGACAGCCTCCTTAGTGGTTAATCCAAGGTTCGGGTCCCTGACTATCAGGCGGATAACGTCAGCCCAGACAAAACGTTTACCTCCAGCACCCTTACTAGTGACATGGCTACAAGGATAGACATAGAGGCAGAAAATTTCCACCAACTCTGCCAACTGTTCACGCAAAAATACTGCCAACCTAGAAAACAGCTTTTTCTTCTCCCTTTGTCAGAAAAATCACTCATTTAAAAAATGAGGACTGAGGGACAAATAAGAAGAAGCGAGAGTAACAGGTGCTGCCGATAACGCATCCACAATGCGTTTTCTACTCTCCATTAAAAAAAAACAAAAAAAAACAAAAAACTATTAAGTATTGTACTTATAAGAGTCCAACAGACGTGTTTAAGGGAAAGTATGGTGATAGATTCCCCTCTCACGAACCAAAAATGAGTACATTTAGGTAATCTATTTTTGCAATCAACTCAGTAGATAAATAAACATTTATGGACGAGAAAAAAAAAAAAAAAGCTAGCATTTAATACAACAGAAATACATAAATTAAATACTGAAATAAAATGTAGTTATTAATATTTGAATCTAAAAATAAAAAGTGCGAATTAGTAGAGAAAATCACTTATCACAACAACGCTTCCGTCTCCAAATTGCAAACTAGTGAAGAATTTAACTTTTAATAGCGTTCAGAAGATTTTTTTTTTTTAAATTAACCGTTAAGAGAAAGCGTGATTTTATTCTGAACTTTAACTAATCACGTTTTAAGCAACTTATGATATAAAAGAAAATCAGATGGGGGGGGGGTTCTTCCGAAGTTAGTTGGTGACGTTATAAGTAATTGCGAGATAAGATGGGAGCCAGAAATAAGGGGTGGGGGACTGAAAATAATATAATGGATTGATTATACAATATTTAAGATCAACTTGGTAGATAAACATTTATGGACGAGAAAAAAAAAAAAAGCTAGCATTTAATACAACAGAAATACATAAATTAAATACTGAAATAAAATGTAGTTATTAATATTTGAATCTAAAAATAAAAAGTGCGAATTAGTAGAGAAAATCACTTATCACAACAACGCTTCCGTCTCCAAATTGCAAACTAGTGAAGAATTTAACTTTTAATAGCGTTCAGAAGATTTTTTTTTTTTTAAATTTACCGTTAAGAGAAAGCGTGATTTTATTCGAGCCTCTCCAACCACCCGTCTAGCCGAAGTAAGGGCCAAAGTAATGTGTTGCAGTGCCTAGACGTTTATGCACCCAGGTCTAGGTAAGGTCAATCACCAGGATCAGGCCTAAAGAATTACGGGTAGCACCCACGGCTAACTGGTTGCCTCATTGAAGGATTTTTACCCTCTGCAGGGGGGGCAGTCGGCTTATTCTACAAACAGAGCAAAAAAAAAAAAGGGGGAGGGACACAGGGTTGGTAAGTACGGAAGGAAAAGGAAAGGAATGGGGAAGGGGGTGGTTGTTTTTGTTTTTGCAGAACATAATAAGGTTTTACAACAGAGAATAGAAAACAAAAACAGAAAATCGATGTAGGTGCATTTCGCCTCAGGAAGCCAATAGACAACCTGATCTGGTAGCACAAGACAAGGTGGGAGGTAGGCAAAGACGCAAGGCGGGGGAAGGCACAGACGCAAAGTGGGGGAGGGCACAGACGCAAAGTGGGGAGGGCACAGACGAAAAGTGGGGCAAAGGCAAAGGCAAAGTTCCAAGGCGGGGCAAAGGCAAAGTCGCAAGGTGAGAGAAAGAAAAGATGCAAGGTGGGGGAGGGCAGAGACGCAAGGTGGGGGAGGGGACAGACGTATGGTGGGGGGAGGGGACAGACGCAAGGTAGGGGGAGGGGACAGACGCAAGGTGGGGGGGAAGAGGACAGACGCAAGGTGGGGGGAGGGGATAGACGCAAGGTGGGGGGAGGGGACAGACGCAAGGTGGGGAGGGACAGACGCAAGGTGGGGGACGCCAAAGACGCAAGGTGGGGGAAGCCAACGACGCAATGTGGGGGAAGCCAAAGACGCTAGGTGGGGAAGGCAAAGACGCAAAGGGGGGGAAGACAAAGACGCAAGGTGGGGGAAGGCAAAGACGCAAGGTGGGGGAAGGCAAAGACGCAAGGTGGGGGAAGCAAAGACGCAAGGTGGGGGAAGCCAAAGACGCAAGGTGGGGGAAGGCAAAGACGCAAGGTGGGGGAAGCCAAAGACGCAAGGTGGGGGAAGCCAAAGACGCAAGGTGGGGGAAGCAAAGACGCAAGGTGGGGGAAGGCAAAGACGCAAGGTGGGGGAAGGAAAAAACGCAAGGTGGGGGAGGAAAAAACGCAAGGTGGGGGAAGGCTTGGGGGGCAACTACAAAAGGTTTGGGGGGAGGCAACTACAAAAGGTTTTAGGGGGAGGCAACTACAAAAGGTTTTGGGGGGAGGCAACTACAAAAGGTTTTGGGGGGAGGCAACTACAAAAGGTTTTGGGGGGAGGCAACTACAAAAGGTTTGGGGGGAGGCAACTACAAAAGGTTTGGGGGGAGGCAACTACAAAAGGTTTGGGGGAGGCAACTACAAAAGGTTTGGGGGGAGGCAACTACAAAAGGTTTTGGGGGGAGGCAACTACAAAAGGTTTTGGGGGGAGGCAACTACAAAAGGTTTTGGGGGGAGGCAACTACAAAAGGTTTTGGGGGGAGGCAACTACAAAAGGTTTTGGGGGGAGGCAACTACAAAAGGTTTGGGGGGAGGCAACTACAAAAGGTTTGGGGGGAGGCAACTACAAAAGGTTTGGGGGGAGGCAACTACAAAAGGTTTTGGGGGGAGGCAACTACAAAAGGTTTGAGGGGAGGCAACTACAAAAGGTTGTGGGGAGGCAACTACAAAAGGTTTTGGGGGTGGCAACTACAAAAGGTTTGGGGGGGCAACTACAAAAGGTTTTGGTGGGAGGCAACTACAAAAGGTTTGGGGGGAGGCAACTACAAAAGGTTTTGGGGGGAGGCAACTACAAAAGGTTTGGGGGGAGGCAACTACAAAAGGTTTGGGGGGAGGCAACTACAAAAGGTTTGGGGGGAGGCAACTACAAAAGGTTTGGGGGGAGGCAACTACAAAAGGTTTGGGGGGAGGCAACTACAAAAGGTTTTTGGGGGAGGCAACTACAAAAGGTTTTGGGGGGAGGCAACTACAAAAGGTTTTGGGGAGGCAACTGCAAAAGGTTTGGGGGGAGGCAACTACAAAAGGTTTTGAGGGGAGGCAACTACAAAAGGTTTGGGGGGAGTCAACTACAAAAGGTTTTGAGGGGAGGCAACTACAAAAGGTATGGGGAAAGGCTTTGGACTTGTACTCATGGAAGTTCTTCATTTTGAGTACAGATTGAGCATCTGTAAGATTGGTTATCTCAACTAGTAGATTTTCATTTTTTTTTTTTTTTCATGATTTTTTGTTTTACTTTTTGTCTATAATGTCTTTTCTATTAGGAAAGGTAATAAATTTCCAATTTTTAATTTTCGATTAATTCAATACCCAAGAATTGTGGGAAGTTTCCTTCGTCTATAGTTGGAACGGTTTTTCGAGTTTTGAATGTTTGTTCTTTCATCTGAGGTTTCTTTTAAGAGTTTTGAGGGGGATGCATTTGTTTTTATCACTCATGGATTTTGGGATTTATTTTTCATAAACCACGCTCCCTACCCACCTCGGAGTCCAAAATCAGGGCATAGTAAGGGAGAAACCCATTCGCCTTGACCATGTCGAGGCTACGTGGAGGATATACTCTTTTGGTAAAAAGTTCTCAAGCACTATATTTTCTGTTCAATTTGCTCAGATGGAGTGTTGAGTTCTGGTCTTTCCAAGTGATTGACCCTTGCCACCGCCTTCTAGTACTTACTTGGTTTGCCTATTTTTTGTAGTGGGGGAAGAAGAAAAAAAAGATGGGAATACCTTTAAGTTTTGTTCTTTGTTGTGGTAGTTGGTACTTTGGGTGTAAGTGCTAGGACTTGGCGTGACTGGCCGATTGGTCGGATCGGGCCTCTCTAACCACCCGTCTAGCCGAAGTAAGGGCCAAAGTAATGTGTTGCAGTGCCTAGACTTTTATGCACCCAGGTCTAGGTAAGGTCAATCACCAGGATCACGTCCTAAAGGATTACGGGTAGCACCCACTGGTTGCCCCATTGAAGGATTTTTATCCTCTGCAGGGGGGCAGTCGGCTTATTCTACCAACAGAGCAAAAAAAAGAGGACGGGGGGGGGGGAGACGGGGTTGGTAAGTACGGAAGGAAAAGGAAAGGAAAGGAAAGGGGAAGGGGGTGGTTGTTTTGGTTTTTGCAGAGCATAATAAGGTTTTACAAAAGAGAATAGAAAACAAAAACAGAAAATCGATGTAGGTGCATTTCGCCTCAGGAAGCCAATAGACAACCTGATCTGGTAGCACCAATCTGTATAATTTAAACTGTGGAAACTGATTATAGGATGTATTATCTTTGAATTTGTTATCGTTACTTTAATTTAGTTAAACACAAGTCAGTCAAAGATGACGGACAATATTTTTTGAAAATGATTGCTAATTACTAGGGCTGTGACAATACTCTCTTTCAAATATGCTCTATATTCTTTTTATATGCCGGGAATATTCTTTAAGAATGTGCTCGAAAATATGCTTTTTTTACACGGGAATATTCTTTTTTAAAAAGAATATGCTTTTTTTGCATAGGAATATTCTTTTTAAAAAGAATATGCTGCTTTGAGAAGGAATATTCTCTTTTGCTACCGTATATTTATTTTTATAAATCGCATATGTTCACTGTACTTCAAGCGAATATATTTATGCTAGGTACCTTAGATTTAGGTTTGCAACAATATTAACCCTTTCGATTCCAATGGGCCGATATATCGGCCATGGGGATTTAAGGTAAGAGAAGACCTACAGATATTTAGGCCTTACTATAGTATTTTAATAGAACGGGTATAGTTGAGTAGTTGGTAATTTTGCAATGTTAGGGTCGAAAGGGTTAATTATATGTTGTTTTATAAATTCTATTGATGATTTTGTAAAAGCTTCAGTTAATGCCGAAAACGCAAGAAAATATGTAGAAAAAACGTTTATTTTTATGCTATAAATACTTCTAACAATCAGTGGCGGCGCGTGCCTGGAGCTGTGGAACTGCAGTGCAGCACCCCCAATCATTTCTACTCAATATTATCGATACACGGTAAAAATAATACGTTTATTTTTTCCTTTCTATGTGATAATATATCATGTTAATAATATATATATATATATATATATATATATATATATATATATATATATATATATATATATATATATATATATAATCCTGAAGCTTAATGTCGATAACTGTCCCCATATTCATATAAGTATAAAAGTAAAACTTTCCTTGGAGCTGCCAAATTCACAGTTACACATTCTTAGCGAAGTTCGCTTATACGCATGCCCGCTTCAGACGGCGAATGAAAGCTAAATTGGAACTGTCGTTTTAGCAGTTCCAAACGCTCGTGAAAACCGGTGTTTGCGTGTTTTCGCTTATATTATTATTTTTTTAAAAGGCTTGTTTACAAATGTTTTGTTTTTATTGTTATTAAAAAGTGTAATGTGTTCTTGTAAATAAATATCCACCTTAAAAAAAATTCTCACACTTTTAAATGCGATTTAAGCAGACAAAAATATACAATATGCGAAACTTTTTTTTTTTTATTAAAAGTGTTCGGCCTTTTTACCCGTAAAGCTACCAACGTAACTAATGTTATTTTTTTCACTTACGGCTTATTTTGTTTGTGTTTTTATGTAGTTTGAAATATATTCATTTTGTAGTAGTTAAACTTTACAGAATAAAAAATATTTACATTTTTTTTCTAAAGAAAAGCGAAGAAAATTTTATTTTTTAAATACATTTTAGTTAAAAAATATTTTTAAATGTTGCTCATAGTACAAACATGTAAACTTTTTTATTCTATATTTTATTTACAAAGTAAGTTTAGTTATAAACACATTTTTAAATTTTAAATAAAACTTATCCAATAAAACCATTTTTAAATGGTATACTCCTAACTTTACCATCGTGTGCAAGCAAGTAAATTTCAAAGATTTTGTTTTTATGAAAAAATGAATTATTAAAAAATTGTAAATAAAATGTATTTAAAAAAAATGTTTTTTGTTTGTTTGCCTGCGGAAAAGCCCATAAAATTTATTTAATCTGTAAAGTTTAAAAGAAATATATGTGTATAATTTTTTATTACTCTGTAAAGTGTACACAATTTAAAATAGTATTTTTTTATTAAAATGTTTTTGCGTATTATCCCTTTTTCGACGGCTTAAAATGGCAAATTTAAAAAATATTTGTATTAAAAAAAGACAATTTTAATGGCAAGCTTATTTTGTTGTACGCCTATTTTTAATTAACAACAAGCTTTTTTTATAAATAAAAACGTTTTTAAATAGTAAAACTATTTTCGTTAATAAAAATCTGTTATCTAAAAGTTATAAAAGTACGATTCAACTCATTTAGAACTTCCGGTTCAGTTGAATCGCAAAAAGAGGATCACGTAAACATTGTATTCCTTCTACCCTAATTAATATTCTACTAATAGACTGCCTAGTACTTACCTTTCCCAACACAATTGCATGAGGTCGCCAAGCTAATAAAAAAACCTAGATTCCAGTAAAGCAACTGGCCCTGATGGCATCCCAATTATAGTGTTAAAAAAGCTTCAACCAGAACTTGCTCCCATACTTACGAAACTATTTAAGCGCTGCCTTAAGGAGAAGTGCTTTCCGACCCCCTGGAAGACCTCATCGGTTTGCCCTGTATTTAAGAATTCAGGTGATAAGTCATCTCCCTCTCAGTACAGACCTATAAGTCTCCTGTGTGTTATGAGTAAGTTTCTGGAATCCATATTAAATAGAGAAATAGTCAACCACCTCAGCAGGAATAACCTTCTTAGTGACACACAATATGGTTTCCGCTCTGCAAGATCTACCGCAGATGTGCTGACGGTTATATCCCACAGGATTAGTGAATCTCTTGACAAAGGCTTCCTTTCTAGGGCAATTGCTCTTGACATATCAAAGGCCTTTGACAAGGTATGGCATAAGGGTCTACTTCACAAGATTTCCAGCTACGGTATAACTGGAAATGTTTTCTCAATCATTAAATCATTTCTCTCTGATAGGTTCGTAAGAGTAGTGGTAGATGGACAAAAATCGGAGGCCTGCAATATAAATGCTGGAGTCCCTCAGGGGTCAATCCTGGGCCCAACTCTCTTCCTGATCTACATCAATGACCTCCCTAAACACATACTTAAATCATTCGTTGACATCTATGCTGATGACACTACCATCTACGGCAACACATCAAAGGCTGTAAATGACAAAGTTCTCTCTGATTCTCTCTCCTCTGATCTCGAGCACGTGGTTCAGTGGGGGAAGATGTGGCTGGTTACCTTTAATGCATCCAAAACCAAACTCCTATCCTTACATCATCAACGCTCTGATCCCCAGCTGGCATCAATTGTGATGGATGGCTCTCGTCTGGGTGAGGCCCCGTGTTTTGACAACCTTCTGGGTTTGACCTTTACTCCTGATCTGAAATGGAACACGTACATCAAGTCTGTTGCCAAGGTCGCTGGAAAGATGGTGGGATCCTTCTACAGCTCCAGAAGATATCTCACTAGTGATGCAATTCTCTATCTATATAAAAGCCAAGTACGTCCAAGGATGGAATACTGTTGCTATATCTGGGCAGGAGCGGCCAAAAACAGCGGCCAAAAACATCAAAACGCGGATTCCATGAACAAAGCTTCTTTCTTAGAACTGCACGCCTGTGGAACTCTGTTCCGTCTGCCTGCTTCCCACCGGACTACAACTTGGATGTCTTCAAGTCCAACGTAAACAAATTCCTAATGAACCGCCCCCTTAATTAAACACTTCATCAAATCTCCACACTAACGTAATGTACTTGCAATAACCCTTATCCATGAGTGGCTTCCGGGCCTTGATAAGTGGTGATCAATGCGTAAAAAAAAAATTTAAAAAAAAAGAATTTAACCATGGCCTCCTTGCATCTCCAAGAAATAACTTCTGTGACGGTAAGTGAACTTCAACAGATTGAGTTTTCCCAGCTGCCTCTCCATGATAAAGTTGAAATTAAGAAAAGAGGCCGTTCAACGCCTGATATTCAAATATCTCAGCCAGGCATTAGCAACAACAAAGTGTATATTCGTAGCTTTAATTCTGACTGGTACCAACGGAAAAGTTGGCTTTGTGGCTGTGAACTAAAAAAGGCATTGTTCTGCTTTCCTTGTTTGTTGTTTGGGGGTGATGTAACATGGACAAAAGATGGTTTCAGAACTATTAGCAAAATGAAAGATAGAACTGAAAAGCATGAGAAGACAAAGAAGCACGTTGACAATGTAGTTTCCCTATCAATTTTGGGGACCGTAAATATTAAAGAAAAACTTACAGACTTTCAATCAATCATCATAACATGAATGTTAAGAAGAACCGTGAAATTTTATCTAAAATAATAGATTGCATTTTCTTTTGTGGGAACTTTGAAACTCCCTTACGAGGACATGAAAAAGATGATTCACTAAATCCAGGTGTATTTAGAGGATTATTAAATTTTGCATATAAATTAGATCCAGATTTAAAGAATCACTTAGAAACCAGTAGTGTCTTCAAAGGTGTTTCCAAGACCATTCAGAATGACATACTTGACTGTCTTTTACAAATATACCGTGATGAAATAAGGGCAGAAATCAGCAAAGCTTCCTTTGTAGCTGTCATGGCTGACGATACAACAGATGTGTTTGAACATACACAAATGATCATTGTTTTACGGTACGTCTTGGATGAAAAAATACTTGAACGCTTTTGGGGATTCTTTATTCCAGAAAACCAAACCGCTGATGGAATATCAAAATGTATTCTCCAACAATTGGATATAATCCTTCAAGGGAATCGCCAAAAACTGATAGCTCAGACATTTGATGGTGCAAATGTCATGAAAGGCAAAAAAGCTGGTGTTCGGGCGAAAATAAAAGCAGTTTATAGTAATGCACATTTCACTCACTGTTATGCGCATCAACATAATTTAATAATGAGGAATGCAGCAAACATTACACGAAATACTAGAATATTTATCTCTAACATTTTGGCTATTCCGACTTTCTTTTCTAGATCACCACAGCGTCTTTCCATTCTCAAGAAGCATCTGGATGTAAGCATTCCACGTCCATCCGCCACAAGGTGGAACTTTAACATACGGACCATAAATAGAGTTCATGAAAATGTTCAAGCATTAAAAAAAATGTCTCACTGAAATTCAGTCAACATTCATTCAGTAGATGAAACTGTTGCAGAAGCGACAGGAATTCTGAAATATTTGAACGATGAAAATTTCATATTTTGGTTAGAGCTATTTCATACAAATTATGTCTCATGTTGAAATTATTTATAATCAAATGCAATCTCGGGAAATTAGCATATATACAGTCAATGAATACATAGATAATTTCAAAACTGCTATTTTAGAGATAAGAAACTCCAAATACTGTGAAAATCCTTCACAAACACTCAAGGCCGAAGCTAAAGAACTGTGTGACAATATATCTGTTGATATAACGGACAGATATTCTTCAACTAAACATTTAATACTTGCTAAATTGTTTAACAAGAAAAGCTTTGCTAGTTTTAAGAAAGAACTACCTACAGACGAGATATCCTTGACAACTGAAGCATATCCCATGATTGACAAACAAAAGCTTGAAACTGAGTTAGAAATATTTTATAGTAGGTCAGATATCCATGAGTATTGCAAAGTAATTGATCTCCTGAAATTTATTTTGGAAAACAATTTAAACGATGTTCTTAGTGAAATCACAAAACTCATAAAAATTATCTTGACAATTCCCATGACTACATCAGAGGCAGAACGTTGTTTTTCAACTCTGAAAAGAATAAAAACTTTTCTAAGGAGCACCATGGGTTGCGAAAGACTAAATGCACTTGCAGTGCTTTCAATTGAAAAAAAGTTCTTCAGCAATCATTCAGAAGTTAAGGAGAAAATTATCAATCTTTTCTCACAAATTAAAACAAGAAGAATGGAATTTACTTTCAAATAAATATAAGTAAGCTATTCCAAATATTTACATCTATTTAGAATTCCTTTAAGTTATTGTATTTTTATACGTGTGCATACGTATAAATTATGTATATTTTTTATGTTTGTTTTATTTTTACACAATATTAAAACAATACGCATTTCTTTTAAACAGCACCCCCACTAATCTTAGGCACGAGCCGCCACTGCTAACAATTAAACACTATCAAGCTTAAACAAATATTTTATTCATTGCATTTTACAATTAAATGCGTTTTTAAGTTCTCAAAATTGAAACTTCTGCGGTTGTCTGCTAAAACGGTCTTATACTGGGAAAAAACTCGTTCCACGTCGCATGAGACTACTGGGGCATATTTCAAGCTGGCCATTTCTTCGGCACTTAAAACTTTTAAATGATCTATGTCATCCAAATTTCCTTCATTTTCAAAAGCCTTCCCACTAATAAGTGCATCGAGACGTTTTAAAGTAGCAAAACCTTTGTTCTTTGAAATGACATTCTTCAGCTTTTTACGAAATTGGGAGTCATCCATCTCCTCAAGTGTCATTTCGACCTCTCTAATTAATTCAATAGATTTTGAAAGACTCAGCCCTTTAGTCTCCAACTTTGCAATATTTTTTGTTAAAATGGAAAAACTGTTGGCGATAAAGCCGAGATCAAATGGCAGTGATTCCTCATCCAACAGTTTTGTGGACTCCAATATACTTTGGGCCTCTGTTGAATCTAGAGACATTATGACAGGAGTAATTTCGGGCAAATGTTTGGCGTAATAATGCGCTGCATTTAACCACGTACACCATCTTGTTACAATGGGACTCGGTGGAAGGGGCACTCCTGGGGCTAGTTCCCTGAACTTTTCGATCCGATTGGGTGCTTTTAAAAATATACTTTTTACAGTTGAAATCAGTTTATTTACTTTTGGGTGCGCCTGCCTGACTAATTCCGCAACCCTGTGCAAGCCATGGGCCAAACAAGTAACGTGCACCATTTTCGGATATAAAACCTGAAGAGCATTCATAGCTTTGGACATATATGCAGCTGCATCAGTGGTTACAAGGAGCACATTATTATAAAGGACTTGCTGCGACCACAAAAACTGCAACGAATCGTTAAAAGAAGCAGCAATTGTAGAATGATTAACTTTTGGCAGACATGCAATATTTCCCAAATAGCACTTGCTGCGTTCCTCTTCTACCCCAAGAATGCCAAGCACAAAGCAAGCAATAAAACGCTGCTCTACATCAGTGGTTTCATCAATCGAGACCCACAGTTTCATTCCAGCAGCTTTTTCTCTGATTGACTTCACTTTTGCTTCGTACACTTCACTAACGTAATATTTTCTTAGTGTAGTCTGATTTGGAATATTTCTATGTGTGTACCTATGAAGAAAGTCTTTGAATACATTATTGCTCAGTTTATGAAACGGAATATCCGCTGCAATCAACGCTTTGAATAAGTCAGCGTTGAACAAATTATTCGTACTGGCTCCTAAATCAGTTGCTGCAGTAGGAACGTCGCCTAACGTTGCCGTGTAGGTCTTTTTTGCCAGATGTGCGTTGGTTTTTAAATGCTGCTTTATTAGAGATTTTTTACAACTTTTGATCTGTAAAAATACAAATCAATTATTTAATGGTAATATATACATTTAAAGGAAGGGTGGAAAAAGTTATTTGAAGCCGATTAACATTTATTAATTAACGTAAAAAGTAGATAAAATAAATTGTAAATTTCAACGTTCAATCAAAGTTTAATACAGCTAGATTTACCGTTATAGAATTTCAAAAACAAAACTACTATAACAACGCCAATCTATTAGTCAACTATATTGCAAATCTTATGTATTAAAGTTTGTTCCTACCTGGATATTGCAGTATTTGCAGGTTAAGCAATTGCCAGTTAACTGGTAATCTTCAAATTCATCGGCATATCTTGCCATCCGTTCAGCAGGAGTGCTAATTATTTTCGGCATTTTTTGTTTAGTTTTTTTAGATCTTGTAAATTCTTCCTGGGTACTAACACGCTTTAAGCATCTACAAGGACGAGATGTCTGTACATATTTATATATATGCCTATAATATCACTCTTTTTCAACAGACCAAATTTTAGATCCTTTTTTATGTAAATTCACATCTGTTAGGGTTATACCACGTTTAATTCATCTAAAAAAATGAATAAATTAAAAACTCTTATCCAAATATTTTCTTTCAGCATAGTTTAGCAAAAAAAAAATTTATTCCAATAAATATTTTGCATATTCTTTTTTACAAAGCATATTCGTTTTTTTAAAGGAATATGCTTTTTATCAAAAGAATATTCTCTAACCCAATATATGTAAAGAATTGTTTTTTATTAAAGAATATTCTTGACATTGCCCTACTCATTAATGTATATACTGTTTATATACTGTGAACAATTGAACACTCTATGGAACTTAAATATTTTATTTATTGCATTTTATAATTACATTAGTCTTTAAAATATCAAAATTAAAGCTTCTTTGGTTGTCCGCTAAAATAGCCTTATAATGAAAAAAAAAAAAAACTCGTTCCAATCGTAAGAGATTACTGGACCATATTTAAACCTGGCTATTTTTTCGATACAAATTGTAGTTACAATCCTTTGGACACTACGGGGCCAATATATCAGCCCTGGAGACCTAGGGCAAAAAGGATACGCGGATATTTCGTCCCTAATATAATCCCCTAATAGAATGGCTCTCATTAGGAACCAAAGGTTATTGTAAATTCACAACTACGAAGGTTTTACCATGTTTAATTTAATTTATATAAAAACGAAAACTTCGTAAAATTAAGACTCGTATGCAAATATTTATTTCAACATATTTTCGGCACAACTTATTCCATAAATATTTTGCATATTCTTTTTTTTAAGAGAATAGGCTTTTTGTTAAAGGAATATTCTTTAAAAAAAAGAATATGCTTTTTGTTAAAATAATATTCTCTAACGAAATATATGCAAAGAATATTCTTTTGTAAAAAAATATGCTTGTCACAGCCCTACTAATTACAGGCCTTACAGATATTAAAAAGGGCTTATACCCGCACCAACCACAAACACTCGTTCAGTAAAGATCATTACTCAAATACTCACTTAGCTACTTCAAACAAATATATCCCTTTTGTGGGGTATATATATATATATATATATATATATATATATGTGTGTGTGTGTATATGCATATGATGTGGACCCAAGGTTGGGACCATGAGAGGAAAACACAGAACTGATTAGGTGTAAGAAAGCTATATTAACCGAAAAATTTACAAGGATAGGATAAAGAGTAAGTGTAGCTTACTATCCAGTGGTGTCCATTATTGGTAGTTGTACTCGCTGCTGATTCTACGGTATTACAATACAGTCCCCTGACAGTGTTTATCTCCCATCTTAATATAATACTGGAAGAGTTCATGATGTAGGTAAGTTTCAGTCTCACAACAATATATATACTATTATATAAGACAAACTTTGTCTATATGCGTTTTTTTTAAATTTTTTATTACATTTTCACCCCAAACAAAGCACATTGCCCCTTTGGTGTAGTGGGCTACTATCAGGGTCAGCAACTACTGGGGCACTATGTAGGGATTTGGGCAGCAAGATGTCGGTTCACGTTGCACTTGAACTTCTGCATGTCAGTACAGTTAGGGAAGCAGGATCCTGGAATGGAATTCCAGAGTCTAGCCGTTCTGGGGAAGAAACTACTGGAGTAGAAAGATCTTTTACATCTAGGGATCTCTACTGTGTTGGGGTGGGATTTAGCTGCCTGTCAGGCTTGTCCAGGGTGTCTGCGTCGTGGGAGCACAAGTGGCTGCAGTTCGTCAGAGCATTCACCATTAAAATACTTGTAGAACAAGCAGAGGGATGCAACGTTTCGTCGATGGGACAGAGGCTGAAGCTAAGATGCCAGTTCAGGGCCTATCAGATTGGCGACTCTTTTTCGAACCTTGTCTAGGTGCGAGAGACTAGTAGTAGACGCACCAGCCCAGATGTGACAACAATACATACATGGGCGAATAGTGGCCTTATAGAGATACAGGATACTTTCAGGTGTCAGTAGTTTTCTAGCACGGTAGAGAGATCCTACCTTTTTTGCAGCGGCCCTGGCAATGTTTTCAATATAATTGTTCCAGCTCATGTTTCCTGTGAACGTTAGGCCAAGCAGGTTGAAAGATGTACTCTCAGACAGGGAGTCACGGGCCATTGCTATTGGTGGCAGAGAAGGTTTCTTGTAGTTATTGAAGGAAACCAGTTTAGTCTTGGCAGCATTGAATGTGACCATCCATTTATGTCCCCATTCCACTACAGATTGGAGGTCATCCTCTAGTGTTTTTGCCATTTCTTTAGATATGTGTTCATTTGTTTTCCTGTCATGCATGTTATAGAGTGTAGTGTCATCAGCATATATACCCATCTCAGAGGCAGTTTTGTCGGGGAGGTCATTAATAAATATTAGGAACAATAGAGGTCCAAGAATAGACCCCTGAGGCACTCCCGCATTATATCACACTGTTTAGATGTTCGACCGTCGAGGACAACCTGGATTTTTCTCTTATCTAAGAAGGATTTAATTATGCTAAGTATTCTACCAGTGATACCGTATGATTTAATTTTCCTGAGGAGACCCTTGTGCCATACCCTGTCAAAAGCCTTAGATATATCTAGAGCTACCGCTCTGCCCTCCCCCGCATTGTCCAGTGAATGGTATATACGTTCAGAGATTACTGTGAGGATGTCAGCTGTGGAACGGGCTTGTCTAAATCCATATTGTTTGTCAGTCAGAAGTTTAGCATCTGTAAGGTACCGGACTAGAGCATGGTTGATTATGGTCTCAAACATTTTGGCGAAAAGTGGGAGGAGGCTAATGGGGCAATAATTTGATGGGTCAGTTCTTTCGCCAGAATTCTTGAATATTGGTACCACAGAAGCGGTTTTCCAACAGCCCGGAAAGCATGATTCATTAAGGCATTTGTTGTAGAGTTTGGAGAGAACTGGAGCTACTTCAGCTGAGCACTTTTTTAATAGCACAGCTGAGATGAGATCAGGTCCACATGCTTTTGAAGTGTCAAGATTTTTAATGATAGCATGTACCTGAGCAGGGGTGATTTTTAGATCATCTAGCGTGGCGTCTGTCCGCAAAGGAAAGTCAGGCAGGAGGTGGTTGGAAGGGTCCAGTGTGGAGTTCGAGGCAAACCGGCTGGCAAGCATATTAGCTTTGTCGGTTAATGAGCAAACAACCTCGTGATTGTTGGTTAGTGGGGGAATTGTTGATTGCCCATTATTTACTACACTGTTGTAGATTTTCCAGAAGTCACGATTTCCTAATTTTTGTGCTTCGATGCATTTTTTAGTGGTTTCAGTAAATTCTCTCTTGGCTGTCGCTATTTCTTTCTTAATGTTATTTCTAGCTTCTATGTACTTCTGTTTGTTTGAACTGGACTTATGTCGGTTAAATCTGCGGTATGCATGCTGCCTTTGAGTAATAGCAGTTGCGCAAGTCGAAGTAAACACTTGGGGAGAGTGGGGCTTGCTATAAAATTTCCGCATGGGAACATGTGCTTCCATTGCTCTTTTGAACCATTCAGTGGTCTCATTTGCGCACTGTTCAGCAGGAAGAGAAAAAATATTTCCCCATGGGGCATCTCTGATAAGATCTCTGATGGCTTCCCAGTCAGCCTTTTTATAATATCTCGTTGTTTTGAGCACTGGCTCTTCAGTTTTGGGTCTAGAATTTAGGGTGATTTCTACCATTATCACTGCATGGTCAGCGTTCCCAAGTGGGCTGTCAGCATTTGTTGTACAATCCTCAGGAACTGTATTCAGAAACAGATCTAGAAGTGATGCTTGTTGTTCTTGCTGGTCAGGGAAATGGGTTGGAAACGTAACCATTTGTGATAGGAAGTGAGATATAGCAAAACTATGTGTTGTGCTGCCCGCTGCATCTGTGTGAGTAGAGAATCCAAGCCAGTTTTTGTGGTGAACATTAAAGTCACCAAATACATGGACTTCGGCGCTAGTGTCGAGGGAGAGTGCTGTGTCTATACTGTCAGAGACTTTGTTTATCATGGTGCAGTCCTGGGTCGAGGGAGAGCCGTGGAGAAAATATAGGTAGCTAATGTTGTATTGTATGTTTAGTCTAAAGCACATAAAGGCTTTATCGTCCGTTTCTAGGTTTGTTTCTCTTGTCAGGGGGAGGGTATTACGAATGTAGACTCCAAGTTCGTGCATATGTCTGTCAGAGTCCTTACGGCAGAGTGGGAGATAGCCAGGCATATTAAAGTAGTTAGAGGGGATGGAGGAGTGTAGGTTAGTCTCGCTTAGGGCTAAGATATCCGGGGTATTTGTTAGGAGAAATGCTTCAACATCAGCTAAATTACTTCTAAGCCCACGGATGTTAGTGAATGCAAGCCTCAAGGGAGGAGGCAAGTTGAATTTGTTTGTCCCTAGGCCTGGTTTAAACTTATTTTTTTATTTTAGTGTCATCATGTTTTTAAGAGTTTCAGTTAGGTGAGGGGGAGCTGAACAAGAGATTATGCAGGATATCAGACATGCAACACAAGTAGACCGTTGGCTGACATTTCTTCAACTAGGACTGTGGCCTCGGGAAAGCCCATCGGGGATGAGTGCAGGGTCCCTTTCCATGCGCGACATGGCACTACAAACAACCCGATATTATACAACTGTTGATGGAGCAGCCGCCCTAAGCGCTACCAAAGAGTTAGGGCACCTGTACTACCAGTCGGAAACAGCAGCCAGGAACTATCAATCCGGTACCCTCAGCCCATCAGAAGAAGATCACCCCAATCTAATTGCACAAGCATGCGTGGTACTCAAGCACTCCCAAGTGCCCAGTTATGAGGGGTGGGATGTGTCGGGAGTGGGGGAATGGCATTCAATGCCCTAGACAAGAAACAAGATCTACCACTAAGTGTTTTGTCGATTCACCTGTGATAGTGTCTCTGCGCCTGACTAATAGGCAAAGAAAGAATTATGGAAGCCGGCGATAGACAGAGCCTATCTACTCCATAAGCAATTTAGGTTTGCAGACCGGTAATTTGTTTGAGTCAGCAGCTCTAGGAAGGTTGTCGTCCAAGACTGGAGAGGCCTCCCTCCCCTTTGGTTTAGTTTCAGAGTTTTCCTTCTCCTAGACGGGTGATTTGGGAAGATCTACTGGGTCTTGAAGCCCTGAAAGGGTTTGTTCCATGCCTGGGTTCTACTCCAGGCATTTCTGCGACCCCGCGTGGTTAGTTAATGTTACAGGGTTAGCTTGTAAAGGTTATATATCTAATGAATAGTTACACTCCTCAAAGAGATTTAGGGGCATGCAATGGAAGCGGTTTTGTGGGGAGGCTTGTTAGTTAATGTTACAGGGTTAGTCTGTAGAACTTATATATATAATGAATAGTTACACTCTTCAAAGTTATTTATGGACATGCAGTGGGAGCAGTTTTGAGGGGATGCTTGTTAGAAAAGCGTTAGTGCGGATTAGGACTTTTACCTTAGGTTTTTTTTTTTCATTTTTTTTTTTTTTTATAACTTTATGTTAGTTTGGGTTCAGGATAACGTTATAGTTTGAGTAGGTATTAGGAATTGAGCTAAGAAATTTTGCCCAGTCACCGTATATTTAGGTTTACGGAGGTTAGGGTGTAGGTGCAGTACACTCAGGGTGTAACTGGAGGTACATTTTAGGTTATGGTGCATTTCGTATGTATAATTAAGTAATATATATTTGAGCGAGTTTTCAGTAGATGCAAATAGGAGTTGTCAGTGTTTCCACTATTCAGGGGGAGATAGTTTCAGTTTTCGTTTAAGAATCATAGAGAGTTTTGCATGGCAGGGAGTATCGGCTTGGTTTAGAATTGTTGGTTGCAGAACCATCTAGGAAGAGGCAATTGCTATGTAATGAAGAGCGCTTTGCATCCGAGTGCATACTTTGGCTGGTAAGTACCTAAATGGATGGGAATGAATTCTAATGTATGTCAGGGGTAGAAATGTATAGATGTTTAGTGAAGACCGTTAGGCGGTTAATATGTGAAAGTTAGGAACTTGAGGTTAAGGATTCCATTACCTAAGCGTATGTATAATGTAGGGTTTTAGTGGCAGCTAGAGGGGGGGGGGCAGATTGTTAGCTTTCAAGGGTCAGGGTTATTTACTTACAGATATACAGTGAAGTTTCATTTGGATTTAGAATTTACAGTATTGTTTTAGTTTGGGAGGAAAGAATAAAATCTACCTTTCTTTTCCCCTTTGTGGGAAGTTTCCTACGTCTATAGTTGGAACGGTTTTTCGAGTTTTGAATTTTTGTTCTTCATCTGAGCTTGAGAGGTCAGATGAATGGTTTCTTTTAAGAGTTTTGAGGGTGATGCATTTGTTTTTATCAGCCATGGATTTTGGGATTTATTTTTCATAAATCACGCTGCCTACCCACCTCGGAGTCCAAAATTGGGGCATAGTAAGGGGGAAACCCATTCGCCTTGACCATGTCGAGGCTACGTGGAGGATATACTCTTTTGGTAAGGAGTTCTCAAGCACTATATTTTCTGTTCAATATGTCCTCAAAAATACATTTGCTCAGATGGAGTGTTGAGTTCTGGTCTTTTCAACTGATTGACCCTTGCCACCGCCTTCTAGCACTTACTTGGTTTACCTATTTTTTGTAGTGAGGTAAGAAAAAAAAAAAAAATGGGAGTAGCTTTAAGTTTCGTCCTTTGTTGTGTAGTTGGTACTTTGGGTGTAAGTGCTAGGACTTGGCGTGACTGGCCGATTGGTTTTTTTTTTTTTTTTTTTTTTTACAAAGGCATCACCACATTATCAAGGCCCAGAGGCCACTCAAGGATAAGGGTTAAAGAGTGTACAGTAGAAATTGGTCAATATAGTAATCATTAGTAATGAAAATTTGGCAAATTTAATAACCTATATGGAACGGCCCATCAAGAACTTATTTACTTTAGACTTGAACACAACCATATTGTAGTCAGCCGGAAAGCAGGAAAACGGAAGACAATTCCACGGGCGTGCAGTTCTAAGAAAGAAGCTTTGTTCATGGAATCTACGTTTAGGTTTAGGCACAGATAAAGAGTGGGGGAAATTATTGATAGTGTTTACAGCTAGACGAGTGTTTCTTGTGAAAGTTTGGCGAGGGGGGACTATAGATGAAGCTCAGTTGAACACTTTTCATGAAAATAACGATACATCAGAAACAAACTCGCAACATCTCTTCTGTGAGATAGAGGTTGCAAGGAGGAGAAAAGGACATCTCCTACGAGGCTACGAAGTCTATTTTGAACTTTATCAAGGCAGGACAAATCCTTTCTAGCAGCTCCTGCCCAGATGTGGCAACAGTATTCCATCCTTGGACGTACCTGGCTCTTATATAGATAGAGAATAGCATCAGCAGTGAGATATCTACTGGATCGATAGAAAGATCCCACCATTTTTCCAGCGGCCTTGGCAACAGATTTGATATACGTGTTCCATTTAAGATCAGGAGTAATTGTCAAGCCCAGAAGCTTGTCAAAACTTGAGGCCTCCTGAAGACGAGGGCCATTCATTTCAATTGATGACAAATGTGGATTAGAATGTTGATGATGTAAAGAGAGAAGCTTGGTTTTAGATGCATTAAAAGTAACCAGCCACTCCTTTCCCCATTGTACTACGTGCTCAAGATCAGAGGAGAGAGAATTGGAGAGAACTTGGTCGTTTACTGTCTTAGATGTGGTACCATAAATGGTAGTGTCGTCAGCATAAATGTCTACAAATGATGTAAGGATATGATTTGGAAGATCATTAATGTAGATCAGGAAAAGAGTTGGGCCAGGATGGATCCCTGAGGGACACTGGCATTAATACTGTGAGCTTCTGATTTTTGCCCCTCAACTACTACTCTTATGAACCCATCAGAAAGAAATGATTTAATAATTGAGAAGACTTTTCCAGCTATACCATAGCTATCGATCTTATGAAGTAAACCTTTATGCCATACCCTATCAAAGGCTTTAGATATGTCAAGAGCAATTGCCCTAGAAAGATTGACACCGTCGAGAGATTTGCTAATCCTATGCGATATAACTGTAAGCACATTTGCTGTAGATCTAGCAGAACGGAAACCATATTGAGTGTCACTAAGAAGGTTATTTTTGTTGAGATGTTTGATTACTTCTGTATTTAACACAGATTCTAGCAACTTACTCATGACGCACAGGAGACTTATTGGCCTGTACTGAGAGGGGGATGAGCGATCACCTGAATTCTTAAATACAGGGCATACTGATGAGATTTTCCAGGGAGATGGGAAACTATTCTCCTTAAGACAACGTTTAAACAGTTTTGTAAGTATGGGCGCTAGTTCAGGTTGAAGTTTTTTGAGTACTATAATTGGAATACCATCAGGGCCAGTTGCTTTACTGGAATCAAGGTTTTTGATTAGCTTCGCAACATCACGTACAGATATACGTATATCACATAGCGTGTTTTCTGATACAGGAGGAAATATTGGGGGTTGGCGGTCTTGGTCGCAAAGGGTAGAATTAGCTGCAAAGTTCTTGACAAAGAGTTTGGCTTTGTCTGATGCTGACGAGATTACCTCACGTCCATTGATAATAGTTGGGATGGAGCACACGCTTCTGTTCAGGATTCTGTTTGCTATTTGCCAAAACTGGTGGGAACCAAGCCGCTGCTCAGCTACTTTGGACTTAACAGATTGAGCATACAACTCTCTTGCGTTCCTTATTACTTTCTTACAATGGTTGCTGGCAGTCCTGAAAACGGCTTTAGTTTCCATACATCTATTACGTTTGAAGCAGTGGAAAAAGTGATTTCTGTGCGCAATGGCAGCAGCACATTCTGGAGAGAACCATGGCTGGCTGTTAGGTTTTTGCTGAAACTTTTTAGAGGGTATGAAATGGTCAATACCTACAATTAACCATTCAGTTAGGTCTAATACTATAGAGGACACATCCTTTTTAAACATGGAATGCAGAGGTAGATCAGATATAAATGTACGGAAGCTATCCCAGTCAGCCTTAGTGTATCGATATACTGTACGATGAAGAGGTACGTCTGGGGACTTATTACATTTCATTTTTATCTTAATTGATACAACAGAGTGGTCGGAAGATCCAAGAGGCGACAGAACAGAAACTGAACATAGTTCAGGGCAAGTTGTGAGAAAAAGGTCTAGTAGGCTCGCATACTGGCCGTCATTATCTGGCACACGGGTAGGTTCCTGAACAATCTGAGTGAGGTCATAGGCAATGGAGAAATCATGACAGAACCTCCCCTCATCATCGGTCTTGTTTGAGTGGGTCAACCATTCGACGTTGTGAACATTGAAGTCTCCACATACGTGAATGTTAGCTGAAGGATAAGTAGAAAGGACTTGGTCAATTTTCTCAGATATGCTTTGAAAGATAGTAACTCCGCTGTTGTGGGGGCGATAGAGAGTAAATATAAATGCAGTAGTGTGAGCTAAAGCAACCCGGAAGCACATATAGGGTAAGTTAGGATCTTCCCTGGAGATGTCCCTCCCACATGGAAAGCTATCTTTAATATAGGCACATATTCCATGCCCATGGCGATCTTGGGGGTCAGATTTAGAAGTTAAGTTAGAGTATCCTGTAATTGCAAACTCATCTAGAGAAATAGCCTGTCCAATGCCAGTTTCACTTAAAAATAAAAGGTCTGGTTTAGTCTCCTGTAATTGGGTTTCAACCTCTGGAAGGTTAGAACGAAGACCCCTGATGTTGGAGAAGGAGATATGGTAGTAGGGGTCTACGTTGGAAGTTGGAGAACCGGGTTTAATCGTGTGTTTTTTCTTGAAACTTGTCATGATGAAATTTTGGAATTTGTGGACTAGGTCGACAGATTTACTTAGAGCAGGACAGAGAGGGGAAACTGAGAGAGAAAAAGAAACAAAGAATTTTCTTTTTTCTTTTTTTTTTTTTGTTGCACATGATAAGGTAAAGCTGTAACAATTACCCACTAGTATGGCATCGAGAGGCCCCACCAGAAGCTACTGCATGGTCCAGATTCCATTCACCAAATGGCAATACAGCAGCCCCAGTACTTTGCACCTGCTGATAGGACAGCCTCCTTAGTGGTTAATCCAAGGTTCGGGTCCCTGACTATCAGGCGGATAACGTCAGCCCAGACAAAACGTTTACCTCCAGCACCCTTACTAGTGACATGGCTACAAGGATAGACATAGAGACAGAAAATTTCCACCAACTCTGCCAACTGTTCGCGCAAAAATACTGCCAACCTAGAAAACAGCTTTTTCTTCTCCCTTTGTCAGAAAAATCACTCATTTAAAAAATGAGGACTGAGGGACAAATAAGAAGAAGCGAGAGTAACAGGTGCTGCCGATAACGCATCCACAATGCGTTTTCTACTCTCCATTAAAAAAAAACAAAAAAAACAAAAACAAACTATTAAGTATTGTACTTATAAGAGTCCAACAGACGTGTTTAAGGGAAAGTATGGTGATAGATTCCCCTCTCACGAACTAAAAATGAGTACATTTAGGTAATCTATTTTTGCAATCAACTCAGTAGATAAATAAACATTTATGGACGAGAAAAAAAAAAAAAGCTAGCATTTAATACAACAGAAATACATAAATTAAATACTGAAATAAAATGTAGTTATTAATATTTGAATCTAAAAATAAAAAGTGCGAATTAGTAGAGAAAATCACTTATCACAACAACGCTTCCGTCTCCAAATTGCAAACTAGTGAAGAATTTAACTTTTAATAGCGTTCAGAAGATTTTTTTTTTTTAATTTACCGTTAAGAGAATGCGTGATTTTATTTCAGCCTCTCCAACCACCCGTCTAGCCGAAGTAAGGGCCAAAGTAATGTGTTGCAGTGCCTAGACTTTTATGCACCCAGGTCTAGGTAAGGTCAATCACCAGGATCAGGCCTAAAGAATTACGGGTAGCACCCACGGCTAACTGGTTGCCTCATTGAAGGATTTTTACCCTCTGTAGGGGGGCAGTCGGCTTATTCTACAAACAGAGCAAAAAAAAAAAAGGGGGAGGGACACAGGGTTGGTAAGTACGGAAGGAAAAGGAAAGGAATGGGAAGGGGGTGGTTGTTTTTGTTTTTGCAGAACATAATAAGGTTTTACAACAGAGAATAGAAAACAAAAACAGAAAATCGATGTAGGTGCATTTCGCCTCAGGAAGCCAATAGACAACCTGATCTGGTAGCACAAGACAAGGTGGGGGGTAGGCAAAGACGCAAGGCGGGGGAAGGCACAGACGCAAGGTGAGGGGAGGGCACAGACGCAAAGTGGGGAGGGCACAGACGAAAAGTGGGGCAAAGGCAAAAGCAAAGTTCCAAGGTGGGGCAAAGGCAAAGTCGCAAGGTGAGAGAAAGAAAAGATGCAAGGTGGGGGAGGGCAGAGAGGCAAGGTGGGGGAGGGGACAGACGTATGGTGGGGGGAGGGGACTGACGCAAGGTAGGGGGAGGGGACAGACGCAAGGTGGGGGGGAAGAGGACAGACGCAAGGTGGGGGGAGGGGATACACGCAAGGTGGGGGGAGGGGACAGACGCAAGGTGGGGAGGGACAGACGCAAGGTGGGGGAAGCCACAGACGCAAGGTGGGGGAAGCCAACGAGGCAAGGTGGGGGAAGCCAACGAGGCAAGGTGGGGGAAGCCAACGACGCAATGTGGGGGAAGGCAAAGACGCAAGGTGGGGGAAGGCAAAGACGCAAGGTGGGGGAAGGCAAAGACGCAAGGTGGGAGAAGCAAAGACGCAAGGTGGGGGAAGGAAAAGACGCAAGGTGGGGGGAGGGAAAAGACTCAAGGTGGGGGGAGGGAAAAGACTCAAGGTGGGGGAAGGCAAAGACGTAAGGTGGGGGAAGACAAAGACGCAAGGTGGGGGAAGACAAAGACGCAAGGTGGGGGAATGAAAAGACGCAAGGTGGGGGAAGGCAAAGACGCAAGGTGGGGAAGCAAAGACGCAAGGGGGGGAAGCAAAGACGCAAGGTGGGGGAAGGCAAAGACGCAAGGTGGGGGAAGCAAAGACGCAAGGTGGGGGAAGGAAAAGACGCAAGGTGGGGGACGGCAAAAACGCAAGGTGGGGGAAGGCAAAGACGCAAGGTGGGGGAGGGGACAGACGTATGGTGGGGGGAGGGGACAGACGCAAGGTAGGGGGAGGGGACAGACGCAAGGTGGGGGGGAAGAGGATAGACGCAAGGAGGGGGGAGGCAAAAACGCAAGGTGGGGGACGGAAAAAACGCAAGGTGGGGGAAGGCAAAGACACAAGGTGGGGGGAGGCAAAAACGCAAGGTGGGGGGAGGCAAAACCGCAAGGTGGGGGACGGCAAAAACGCAAGGTGGGGGAAGGCAAAGACGCAAGGTGGGGGAAGGCAAAACCGCAAGGTGGGGGAGGCAAAAACGCAAGGTGGGGGAAGGCTTGGGGGGGCAACTACAAAAGGTTTGGGGGGAGGCAACTACAAAAGGTTTGGGGGGGAGGCAACTACAAAAGGTTTGGGGGGGGAGACAACTACAAAAGGTTTGGGGGGGAGGCAACTACAAAAGGTTTTGGGGGGAGGCAACTACAAAAGGTTTTGGGGGAGGCAACTACAAAAGGTTTGGGGGGGAGGCAACTACAAAAGGTTTTGGGGGGAGACAACTACAAAAGGTTTTGGGGGGAGGCAACTACAAAAGGTTTGGGGGGAGGCAACTACAAAAGGTTTGGGGGGAGGCAACTACAAAAGGTTTGGGGGAGGCAACTACAAAAGGTTTGAGGGGAGGAAACTACAAAAGGTTTGTAGGGGAGGCAACTACAAAAGGTTTGGGGGGAGGCAACTGCAAAAGGTTTGGGGGGAGGCAACTGCAAAAGGTTTGGGGGGAGGCAACTACAAAAGGTTTTGAGGGGAGGCAACTACAAAAGGTTTTGGGGGGAGTCAACTACAAAAGGTTTGGGGGAGGCAACTACAAAAGGTTTGGGGGGAGGCAACTACAAAAGGTTTGGGGGGAGGCAACTACAAAAGGTTTTGGGGGAGGCAACTACAAAAGGTTTTGGGGGAGGCAACTACAAAAGGTTTTGGGGGAGGAAACTACAAAAGGTTTGGGGGGGAGGCAACTACAAAAGGTTTGGGGGGAGGCAACTACAAAAGGTTTGGGGGGAGGCAACTACAAAAGTTTTGGGGGGAGGCAACTACAAAAGGTATGGGGAAAGGCTTTGAACTTGTACTCATGGAAGTTCTTCATTTTGAGTACAGATTGAGCATCTGTAAGATTGGTTATCTCAACTAGTAGATTTTCATTTTTTTTTTTTTTGATGATTTTTGTTTTACTTTTTGTAGATAATGTCTTTTCTATTAGGAAAGGTAATAAATTTCCAATTTTTAATTTTCGATTAATTCAATAACCAAGAATTGTGGGAAGTTTCCTTCGTCTATAGTTGGAACGGTTTTTCTAGTTTTGAATTTTTGTTCTTCATCTGAGCTTGAGGTCAGATGAAGAGGAATGGTTTCTTTTAAGAGTTTTGAGGGGGATGCATTTGTTTTTATCACTCATGGATTTTGGGATTTATTTTTCATAAACCACGCTCCCTACCCACCTCGGAGTCCAAAATCAGGGCATAATAAGGGAGAAACCCATTCGCCTTGACCATGTCGAGGCTACGTGGAGGATATACTCTTTTGGTAAAAAGTTCTCAAGCACTATATTTTCTGTTCAATTTGCTCAGATGGAGTGTTTAGTTCTGGTCTTTCCAAGTGATTTGACCCTTGCCACCGCCTTCTAGTACTTACTTGGTTTGCCTATTTTTTGTAGTGGGGGAAGAAGAAAAAAAAGATGGGAGTACCTTTAAGTTTTGTTCTTTGTTGTGGTAGTTGGTACTTTGGGTGTAAGTGCTAGGACTTGGCGTGACTGGCCGATTGGTCGGATCGGGCCTCTCTAACCACCCGTCTAGCCGAAGTAAGGGCCGAAGTAATGTGTTGCAGTGCCTAGACTTTTATGCACCCAGGTTTAGGTAAGGTCAATCACCAGGATCACGTCCTAAAGGATTACGGGTAGGACCCACTGGTTGCCCCATTGAAGGATTTTTACCCTCTGCAGGGGGGAAGTCGGCTTATTCTACCAACAGAGCAAAAAAAAGAGGACGGGGGGGGGGTAAGTACGGAAGGAAAAGGAAAGGAAAGGGGAAGGGGGTGGTTGTTTTGGTTTTTGCAGAGCATAATAAGGTTTTACAAAAGAGAATAGAAAACAAAAACAGAAAATCGATGTAGGTGCATTTCGCCTCAGGAAGCCAATAGACAACCTGATCTGGTAGCACCAATCTGTATAATTTAAACTGTGGAAACTGATTATAGGATGTATTATCTTTGAATTTGTTATCGTTACTTTAATTTAGTTAAACACAAGTCAGTCAAAGATGACGGACAATATTTTTTGAAAATGATTGCTAATTACTAGGGCTGTGACAATATTCTCTTTCAAATATGCTCTATATTCTTTTTATATGCCGGGAATATTCTTTAAGAATGTGCTCGAAAATATGCTTTTTTTACACGGGAATATTCTTTTTTTAAAAAGAATATGCTTTTTTTGCATAGGAATATTCTTTTTAAAAAGAATATGCTGCTTTGAGAAGGAATATTCTCTTTTGCTACCGTATATTTATTTTTATAAATCGCATATATTCACAAGCGAATATATTTATGCTAGGTACCTTAGATTTAGGTTTGCAGCAATATTAATCCTTTCGATTCCAATGGGCCGATATATCGGCCATGGGGATTTAAGGTAAAAGAAGACCTACAGATATTTAGGCCTTACTATAGTATTTTAATAGAACGGGTATAGTTGAGTAGTTGGTAATTTTGCAATGTTAGGGTCGAAAGGGTTAATTATATGTTGTTTTATAAATTCTATTGATGATTTTGTAAAAGCTTCAGTTAATGCCGAAAACGCAAGAAAATATGTAGAAAAAACGTTTATTTTTATGCTATAAATACTTCTAACAATCAGTGGCGGCGCGTGCCTGGAGCTGTGGAACTGCAGTGCAGCACCCCCAATCATTTCTACTCAATATTATCGATACACGGTAAAAATAATACGTTTATTTTTTCCTTTCTATGTGATAATATATCATGTTAATAATAAATATATATATATATATATATATATATATATATATATATATATATTGTGGAAAAAAAAACTATTTAGAGGGTAAAGTAGATTACCCGGTGATAGCGTAAGCTCCGAGGGGTTGCAAAGGATGCCCTAAGCGACCCCCCCTACTGGGTCGAGTAACAAGTTTTGTAGTACGGCGAGCAGCGAGTAACTAATTTGTGCCAACCGTTCACCAGTAAGTCGTTAACAGAACTGGCCCTAGTCAGAGACACAATTCTTTTATAACAGAAGAATAGTGCCTCCCCCTACTCCTCCAAGTCTATAAGAGACTCGTTCTCTCAACCACTCAGATTAGAATTCCGCCCTCGAGGCCGGCGCCACCAAGTAAGCAATCTCCTTTTTTTATTTTTATTTTCTCACACACTCCCGACAAAAACGAGAAAAAAAAACAAAAGGTAGAAGAGAGAAAAGAAAAAGAAAAAGTTACATAAAAATGACAGACCACCAAAATACTTAATCAAAAAACAACTGTTAGTACAATATAGCAGTAGTCGATCAGTCCAGATATCAATCAAGCAGGCAGCAGGCTAGGTCTACCCCGTCGTTTTTTAAGGGGCGCACATTCTGGGCAATACCACTTTTGCCTGTTGGGAGGTTCTGAGTCGATACCGACACATCGGAAATGGTACCAATCGTCGCACGAGTCACACCCGATCATATTCTGATTCTGCTGCGGAGAGCTGCACAGGGGACACAACCAGACCTGCTCTTCAACACTAGGGGGTGAATCCAACGTCTCCCCTCCCTCCGCAACAGGAGGTCCTTCAGGAGTCCTAGAAAGCTCTAAGGGGTACAGATGTTTCAGGGAATGTACTTCCTCCAAGCCCTCCCCTTTTTGTACACGTGCTGCTCTAACGACACCATCATGGCCTGGAATCAGTTCAGTAATAGTTCCTAAGACCCAAAACGGTCTGGGTTTCAAAGGACTCTTAATCAGCACAACATCATCCTTCTGGAGGCGGGTTCTTGTACTGAGTCGGGATCGACCAGGAATCTTCCTTCCCAGCTCTAGCAGGTACTCCTCATACCATAGTTTGTGGAATTCTGTCAGACATTGGTCCCTAAGTTCCAAGGTTTGAATTAGCCTCTCCCTGCTGGGAGGCAACAAGGTTGTTCTATCCTCTCTATCCAGTCGTATCAATAGCCCGGGGCTCTGATTGGGCTTAAGGAACATATTAGGGGTAATTGGAGTAGCATTTTTGTCGGCTGACACCTGGTAAGTAAGAGGCCGGTTATTAACAGACCTCTGAATATCCGATAACACTGTCAGAAGGGTAAAGTAATCCAATCTACCCCTGCCAAGAATCTTAAATAGGCAATTCTTCATGGTCTTGATACATCGCTCCCATGTTCCTCCATACCAAGGAGAGAACAAGGGAATGGTTTTAAGTTTTAACTTACAAGGACCGTATTTTCTTTGATAGTCCGTAAAAAGAGAGAGACGATCGAAAATCTTTCCACTTCCTATAAACGTTTTCGCGTTGTCACTATAAAGGGTTTCGGGAACGCCATATCGGTTAGTAAATCGAACCAGTGCCTGGAAGAAAGAGGGTACGCTCATGTTGGGAACTACTTCAATGTGTATTGCTCTGATATTCAAACAAGTGAACAGGAGCAAGTACATTTTCGTATCTCGTTTCCCGTCACTCACCCAAAGATGGCCAGTAAAATCAATCCCAGTGTGTTGATAGGGGACTCTGAAATCGGTACGGTGCGACGGCAGGGCAGCAGCAGCATTCGGCGTCACTGGCGTTGAATTATAACGTTTACATCTGGCACAAACAGCCAGTACCTTATTCACAGCTTGTCGACCCTGCGGGACCCAATAACCGCTTCGCCTCAACTCCGCTAGAGTTGACCCAGTTCCAAGGTGGCAACACCTTTCATGACAATCTAAAATGATGAGTCTGGTAACAGGATGATGTTTCCCTATCAGAATGGGGTTTTTAACTTCATAACCAAAGTGGGAAGATTGGTTGATTCTTCCCCTAGATCGAATCAAACCGTCAGGGTCCAGAAAAAGATCCAGAGCACGAACCCTAACTGGCATGGGTTTACCACTCGGCTCCTTTAGGTACTCCACTTCCACGGGAAATTCTTGCCGTTGCACTGTCTTCATAAGGTAGATCGCTGCCTTAGAGTTGTAGTCCCATTGTCGATTAAATCGGATGGCTAGGAACTTAAACACCAAGGCAGTAACAGTCAGTAAACCAGAGAATGAGGAAAACCTCTGAAAAGGTATGGCCGAAGTGTACTCTTGATCATGGATCAAGGAACAATTTGCTGAACTGCGGGTCATTCGCTGGCATATCTCACTCAAACAGGGCATATCCTGTCCTGGCCATTGAGATATTCCTTCGCATAGCCAGGAAGGGCCTGAACACCAAAATTCCATCTTGGATTGGAACTTTCTCAATGTTAATCCTCTTGTTAACAAATCCGCCGGGTTGAGTGTACTATCAACATATCTGAAGAGAGTCTTCAAGCCATAGCGAGACTCCAACTCCACTTTCATCTGCAGAATGTCTTTAAGTCTATTTTTTGCAAAAACATTTTTGCTAGCCATGTTTTGAGATAAAATCCAGGACAAGACCACCTGTGCATCCGTGGCTATACACAAATTCTCGGGAACAAATCCTTCACAATTGTCCAGGATTGTGGGGAGACACTTGAAGGCGAGGAAAACGGCCATTAGTTCCAACACAGGCAAAGTCTTGTCCTTCATAGGTGCCACCTTAGCTTTCGCAAATAATAAGGATGACCGACCATTTTGTACGATATACACGGCAAACCCATATGCTTCCTTGGACGCGTCGCAAAACAGGTACATATCTCCAGGTAGCCCTGCCATAAGCGCCTTGCGCAAAAAACGGAAATCACTCAACCCTGAAAGGTCCCTGGCTAGCTCTCTCCAATCGCTCAAGATCGCTGGCTGGAGTGGATCATCCCAACCTGCACCATTCTTCCACATGGACCTGATTAGCACTCTACTGCGGATAGTAACCGGGACACATAGGGACAACGGATCGAAGACCTTAGCTGACTCTGAAAGAACACCTCTCTTAGTTGTCACGTCAGGATTGCACTTTACCGGAGCGACATACAACTCCTCCGAATGTGGGGAGTATCGGTAGCCCAGTACTCTCTCCCACTCCTCTTCATGGATACTTAGAGTACCATCCTCCTTCATCCTATTGCGGAGCGCCTGACTGTTTGAGTTGCATGACTGGATAATAAAGCCCCCTTCCAGCAAACGCTCTCTAACAAGGGAATACAATGTAGTAAGCTCACTCGCGTCTGCCACGGATGCCACAAGGTTATCCACATAAAACCGGTCCTCCATCATTCTGCGGCAAGCATCTTGAGGGTATTTTGCCGCATGTAATTTTAAGATGCACCCCAACACAAATGGGCTGGAAGTAAACCCGAATATCAAGGTGGTATAGCGGAAGCAGCGCAAACAATTTCCTTGTTTAAGAAAAAAGCAAAACCGGTTCCTATCCGCCTCCAGCTTAAGCCGAATCATTAGGAAGGCTCGGCGAATGTCTGCTAGTAGCACATAATTGTTGGCTCTAAAGGCCAGCAACAACTTTAAGATGTCCCCTGTTAAGTTAACGCCAGAATATGCTGCTTCGTTCAGCGATAATCCATCTCCTGTCTTCAAACTACAGTTGAACACTGGTCTTATCCTGGTAGTTGCCGTAGGGTCCGACTTGAAAACTGGTCTATGTGGTATCCACACATATTTGTCGAACTCCTGAGGGGAGACAAAAATCTCTTCAATTATACCGTCCTCCTGTTGCTGACGAAACACCTCCAAATATTCATCATATATTTTTCTTTTAGTCAAGTTTGCTGCTACCCGGTCTAAAACATGCAAGGAAGTTGCATGATTAGAGGGGACTCTGGCTAATCTATCGTGATGCCAGGGGAGCTCCACATAATAGCTTCCATCCCGAAGCTCTACCGTTTCCTCAAATCGCTTCATCTGAACTTTATCGTAATCAGAAAAGTCCTCCTGACTGGGAAGCCCCAGAGATTCCAACGTAAACATTTGTTCTAGTCCTCTTTGTACCATACTGTCAGGAAAGCACTCCGCCATGGGATCCAGGTATGTTGATTGTGTTTCAAGGACAAAACATAAATGTGATGAATCGACCTGGGGGGTATGTTCCATTACCGAATTAAACGAGAGGTGAGTAACCTCAGAGAGGGGCTTATCTTCCAAGAAAAAAGAGTCCACTGCTCCAAACGGGACCAATCCAGGCGGGGTTGCAAAGGCCCATCCATTCAAACACGGGATCAGCTTTAAGGAGTCCAGGTGTTCAATCAGGTCTAACCCAATTATTCCCTTGATCGGTATTAAATCCTTTCCGGTCTCAAACTGGCCGGCCAAAGCATATTTTGCATCCTGAAAGACACGCAATAGAGATTCCAGGTTGGCCACTCGAACCGACAAGTCCATACCATCGGCTACCAAGACAGGAGATGTCACTGTCCTTCCAGAACCCAAGTCAACTCCCAGGACTACCTCTGTGAACCCACGCTGACACTCACCTAGAAAGGTAGACAATCTCAGCTGACAATTGACACCAAGGGTTTCGATTGGGCACAAAGTTCTCAGTACATCTGCCGCCAGATATGTCCGCCCGCTACCCGTGTCCAGTAGGCAATTCACTGACACTGTCTTTGGTCCACAAGAGAATGTAACTGAGAGAATGGGTGGCAACGTGCGGGAATACCCGGTTGAAGTTGCATTGTTCACATCCACATGAAAAGAAGGAGTAATAGCGTTCCCCCTACCAAACTTTTGAGACGTATTCTGTCTTACTGTTGATGTAACTGCAGTGGAGACACTGCCCTTAATCTGCAATCTCTTTATTGCTTCTCCAGTTAGTCTCAATATGGAGGACAAAGATGGCACCCGTCTATTTGTTAGCGCTATTATCTCGCCTTTCAGTTCGAGAGGAAATTTCCTAAACAGAATCTTAGCCATCAGTCTGGCTCCGCCAGAATCGTCCACAGAAAAGTCACACGAAAAGGAATTCCCCAGCTCTTCCAACAGCGATGCCGTCCTGGAAACGAAGTCCCCCAGCTCAAAAAGGGCTCCACCTTTCTTTGGTACATAGTCCAGAATATCCTGGAATATTTGGTCAATGATTTCATCCAGGTCCAGATACTCCCTCTTCAGTATAGCCATGGCTTGCTGGTAATTGGTGTCAGTGCAACTCAGGTGATTTACCAGCCTCAAGGCTCTGTCTGAGAGTGAACACTTCAAGAAGTTCAACCTCTCGGCATCATTGGCCATGCCGATCACGCAGTTCTCAAACCTAGTCAAGAAGTTTCTGAAACTCATGCGGTCGGACTCCATTTCCTGTCCGCTAAATGTAGGCCCTGTGATCTGTATACGTGGGGGTTTAACAATGAAGGAAGAACCTCTCCCGGTAGTTGCAGAAGCCCTTGAGAACTCAAAGGCAGATTCTGAGTAAGGGCTGGGCTCTGGCTGTCGGTATGCTTGATCCAAATCGCCCAAGTCTTCATAATAATCCTTTAGTTGAGGCAGCCAAGCACCCTCAATCTCGGCAGGTGTACTCTCATCAAAGGAGCCTAACTCCAGCTGTGTGATACAAGTCTCTAACTCGACAATGAATTGTTGAATCTCCGTCCTTAAGAATGAGTACGCCGATGGCCTAACTCCATCACGACACATCTTCAGTCGTCCCTGAATCTTCTGAGTCAATGACTCCCTTCTGCGTAGGAGCTGCTCTTTCGTGACGTTCATGACAGTAGTTAACCGACGAAAGAGTAAGCAGCAACCACCTTTGCAAGATATGGAAAAAAAAACTATTTAGAGGGTAAAGTAGATTACCCGGTGATAGCGTAAGCTCCGAGGGGTTGCAAAGGATGCCCTAAGCGACCCCCCCTACTGGGTCGAGTAACAAGTTTTGTAGTACGGCGAGCAGCGAGTAACTAATTTGTGCCAACCGTTCACCAGTAAGTCGTTAACAGAACTGGCCCTAGTCAGAGACACAATTCTTTTATAACAGAAGAATAGTGCCTCCCCCTACTCCTCCAAGTCTATAAGAGACTCGTTCTCTCAACCACTCAGATTAGAATTCCGCCCTCGAGGCCGGCGCCACCAAGTAAGCAATCTCCTTTTTTTATTTTTATTTTCTCACAATATATAATCCTGAAGCTTAATGTCGATAACTGTCCCCATATTCATATAAGTATAAAAGTAAAACTTTCCTTGGAGCTGCCAAATTCACAGTTACACATTCTTAGCGAAGTTCGCTTATACGCATGCCCGCTTCAGACGGCGAATGAAAGCTAAATTGGAACTGTCGTTTTAGCAGTTCCAAACGCTCGTGAAAACCGGTGTTTGCGTGTTTTCGCTTATATTATTATTTTTTTAAAATGCTTGTTTATAAATGTTTTGTTTTTATTGTTATTAAAAAGTGTAAAGTGTTCTTGTAAATAAATATCCACCTTAAAAAAAATTCTCACACTTTTAAATGCGATTTAAGCAGACAAAAATATACAATATGCGAAACTTTTTTCTTTTTTAATTAAAAGTGTTCGGCCTTTTTACCCGTAAAGCTACCAACGTAACTAATGTTATTTTTTTCACGTACGGCTTATTTTGTTTGTGTTTTTATGTAGTTTGAAATCTATTCATTTTGTAGTAGTTAAACTTTACAGAATAAAAAATATTTACATTTTTTTTCTAAAGAAAAGCGAAGAAAATTTTATTTTTTAAATACATTTTAGTTAAAAAATATTTTTAAATGTTGCTCATAGTACAAACATGTAAACTTTTTTATTCTATATTTTATTTACAAAGTAAGTTTAGTTATAAACACATTTTTAAATTTTAAATAAAACCGTTATCCAATAAAACCATTTTTAAATGGTATACTCCTAACTTTACCATCGTGTGCAAGCAAGTAAATTTCAAAGATTTTGTTTTTATGAAAAAATGAATTATTAAAAAATTGTAAATAAAATGTATTTAAAAAAATGTTTTTTGTTTGTTTGCCTGCGGAAAAGCCATAAAATTTATTTAATCTGTAAAGTTTAAAAGAAATATATTTGTATATTTTTTTATTACTCTGTAAAGTGTACACAATTTAAAATAGTATTTTTTTATTAAAATGTTTTTGCGTATTATCCATTTTTCGACGGCTTAAAATGGCAAATTTAAAAAATATTTGTATTAAAAAAAAGACAATTTTAATGGCAAGCTTATTTTGTTGTACGTCTATTTTTAATTAACAACAAGCTTTTTTTATAAATAAAAACGTTTTTAAATAGTAAAACTATTTTCGTTAATACAAATCTGTTATCTAAAAGTTATAAAAGTACGATTCAACTCATTTAGAACTTCCGGTTCAGTTGAATCGCAAAAAGAGGATCACGTAAACATTGTATTCCTTCTACCCTAATTAATATTCTACTAATAGACTGCCTAGTACTTACCTTTCCCAACACAATTGCATGAGGTCGCCAAGCTAATAAAAAAACCTAGATTCCAGTAAAGCAACTAGCCCTGATGGCATCCCAATTATAGTGCTAAAAAAGCTTCAACCAGAACTTGCTCCCATACTTATGAAACTATTTAAGCGCTGCCTTAAGGAGAAGTGCTTTCCGACCCCCTGGAAGACCTCATAGGTTTGCCCTGTATTTAAGAATTCATGTGATAAGTCATCTCCCTCTCAGTACAGACCTATAAGTCTCCTGTGTGTTATGAGTAAGTTCCTGGAATCCATATTAAATAGAGAAATAGTCAACCACCTCAGCAGGAATAACCTTCTTAGTGACACACAATATGGTTTCCGCTCTGCAAGATCTACCGCAGATGTGCTGACGGTTATATCCCACAGGATTAGTGAATCTCTTGACAAAGGCTTCCTTTCTAGGGCAATTGCTCTTGACATATCAAAGGCCTTTGACAAGGTATGGCATAAGGGTCTACTTTACAAGATTTCCAGCTACGGTATAACTGGAAATGTTTTCTCAATCATTAAATCATTTCTCTCTGATAGGTTCGTAAGAGTAGTGGTAAATGGACAAAAATCAGAGGCCTGCAATATAAATGCTGGAGTCCCTCAGGGGTCAATCCTGGGCCCAACTCTCTTCCTGATCTACATCAATGACCTCCCTAAACACATACTTAAATCATTCGTTGACATCTATGCTGATGACACTACCATCTACGGCAACACATCAAAGGCTGTAAATGACAAAGTTCTCTCTGATTCTCTCTCCTCTGATCTCGAGCACGTGGTTCAGTGGGGGAAGATGTGGCTGGTTACCTTCAATGCATCCAAAACCAAACTCCTATCCTTACATCATCAACGCTCTGATCCCCAGCTGGCATCAATTGTGATGGATGGCTCTCGTCTGGGTGAGGCCCCGTGTTTTGACAACCTTCTGGGTTTGACCTTTACTCCTGATCTGAAATGGAACACGTACATCAAGTCTGTTGCCAAGGTCGCTGGAAAGATGGTGGGATCCTTCTACAGCTCCAGAAGATATCTCACTAGTGATGCAATTCTCTATCTATATAAAAGCCAAGTACGTCCAAGGATGGAATACTGTTGCTATATCTGGGCAGGAGCGGCCAAAAACAGCGGCCAAAAACATAAAAACGCGGATTCCATGAACAAAGCTTCTTTCTTAGAACTGCACGCCTGTGGAACTCTGTTCCGTCTGCCTGCTTCCCACCGGACTACAACTTGGATGTCTTCAAGTCCAACGTAAACAAATTCCTAATGAACCGCCCCCTTAATTAAACACTTCATCAAATCTCCACACTAACGTAATGTAATTGCAATAACCCTTATCCATGAGTGGCTTCCGGGCCTTGATAAGTGGTGATCAATGCGTAAAAAAAAAAAATTAAAAAAAAAAGAATTTAACCATGGCCTCCTTGCATCTCCAAGAAATAACTTCTGTGACGGTAAGTGAACTTCAACAGATTGAGTTTTCCCAGCTGCCTCTCCATGATAAAGTTGAAATTAAGAAAAGAGGCCGTTCAACGCCTGATATTCAAATATCTCAGCCAGGCATTAGCAACAACAAAGTGTATATTCGTAGCTTTAATTCTGACTGGTACCAACGGAAAAGTTGGCTTTGTGGCTGTGAACTAAAAAAGGCATTGTTCTGCTTTCCTTGTTTGTTGTTTGGGGGTGATGTAACATGGACAAAAGATGGTTTCAGAACTATTAGCAAAATGAAAGATAGAACTGAAAAGCATGAGAAGACAAAGAAGCACGTTGACAATGTAGTTTCCCTATCAATTTTGGGGACCGTAAATATTAAAGAAAAACTTACAGACTTTCAATCAATCATCATAACATGAATGTTAAGAAGAACCGTGAAATTTTATCTAAAATAATAGATTGCATTTTCTTTTGTGGGAACTTTGAAACTCCCTTACGAGGACATGAAAAAGATGATTCAGTAAATCCAGGTGTATTTAGAGGATTAGTAAATTTTGCATATAAATTAGATCCAGATTTAAAGAATCACTTAGAAACCAGTAGTGTCTTCAAAGGTGTTTCCAAGACCATTCAGAATGACATACTTGACTGTCTTTTACAAATATACCGTGATGAAATAAGGGCAGAAATCAGCAAAGCTTCCTTTGTAGCTGTCATGGCTGACGATACAACAGATGTGTCTGAACATACACAAATGATCATTGTTTTACGGTACGTCTTGGATGAAAAAATACTTGAACGCTTTTGGGGATTCTTTATTCCAGAAAACCAAACCGCTGATGGAATATCAAAATGTATTCTACAACAATTGGATATAATCCTTCAAGGGAATCGCCAAAAACTGATAGCTCAGACATTTGATGGTGCAAATGTCATGAAAGGCAAAAAAGCTGGTGTTCAGGCGAAAATAAAAGCAGTTTATAGTAATGCACATTTCACTCACTGTTATGCGCATCAACATAATTTAATAATGAGGAATGCAGCAAACATTACACGAAATACTAGAATATTTATCTCTAACATTTTGGCTATTCCGACTTTCTTTTCTAGATCACCACAGCGTCTTTCCATTCTCAAGAAGCATCTGGATGTAAGCATTCCACGTCCATCCGCCACAAGGTGGAACTTTAACATACGGACCATAAATAGAGTTCATGAAAATGTTCAAGCATTAAAAAAAATGTCTCACTGAAATTCAGTCAACATTCATTCAGTAGATGAAACCGTTGCAGAAGCGACAGGAATTCTGAAATATTTGAACGATGAAAATTTCATATTTTGGTTAGAGCTATTTCATACAAATTATGTCTCATGTTGAAATTATTTATAATCAAATGCAATCTCGGGAAATTAGCATATATACAGTCAATGAATACATAGCTAATTTCAAAACTGCTATTTTAGAGATAAGAAACTCCAAATACTGTGAAAATCCTTCAAAAACACTCAAGGCCGAAGCTAAAGAACTGTGTGACAATATATCTGTTGATATAACGGACAGATATTCTTCAACTAAACATTTAATACTTGCTAAATTGTTTAACAAGAAAAGCTTTGCTAGTTTTAAGAAAGAACTACCTACAGACGAGATATCCTTGACAACTGAAGCATATCCCATGATTGACAAACAAAAGCTTGAAACTGAGTTAGAAATATTTTATAGTAGGTCAGATATCCATGAGTATTGCAAAGTAATTGATCTCCTGAAATTTATTTTGGAAAACAATTTAAACGATGTTCTTAGTGAAATCACAAAACTCATAAAAATTATCTTGAAAATTCCCATGACTACATCAGAGGCAGAACGTTGTTTTTCAACTCTGAAAAGAATAAAAACTTTTCTAAGGAGCACCATGGGTTGCGAAAGACTAAATGCAATTGCAGTGCTTTCAATTGAAAAAAAGTTCTTCAGCAATCATTCAGAAGTTAAGGAGAAAATTATCAATCTTTTCTCACAAATTAAAACAAGAAGAATGGAATTTACTTTCAAATAAATATAAGTAAGCTATTCCAAATATTTACATCTATTTAGAATTCCTTTAAGTTATTGTATTTTTATACGTGTGCATACGTATAAATTATGTATATTTTTTATGTTTGTTTTATTTTTACACAATATTAAAACAATACGCATTTCTTTTAAACAGCACCCCCACTAATCTTAGGCACGAGCCGCCACTGCTAACAATTAAACACTATCAAGCTTAAACAAATATTTTATTCATTGCATTTTACAATTAAATGCGTTTTTAAGTTCTCAAAATTGAAACTTCTGCGGTTGTCTGCTAAAACGGTCTTATACTGGGAAAAAACTCGTTCCACGTCGCATGAGACTACTGGGGCATATTTCAAGCTGGCCATTTCTTCGGCTCTTAAAACTTTTAAATGATCTATGTCATCCAAATTTCCTTCATTTTCAAAAGCCTTCCCACTAATAAGTGCATCGAGACGTTTTAAAGTAGCAAAACCTTTGTTCTTTGAAATGACATTCTTCAGCTTTTTACGAAATTGGGAGTCATCCATCTCCTCAAGTGTCATTTCGACCTCTCTAATTAATTCAATAGATTTTGAAAGACTCAGCCCTTTAGTCTCCAACTTTGCAATATTTTTTGTTAAAATGGAAAAACTGTTGGCGATAAAGCCGAGATCAAATGGCAGTGATTCCTCATCCAACAGTTTTTTGGACTCCAATATACTTTGGGCCTCTGTTGAATCTAGAGACATTATGACAGGAGTAATTTCGGGCAAATGTTTGGCGTAATAATGCGCTGCATCTAACCACGTACACCATCTTGTTACAATGGGACTCGGTGGAAGGGGCACTCCTGGGGCTAGTTCCCTGAACTTTTCGATCCGATTGGGTGCTTTTAAAAATATACTTTTTACAGTTGAAATCAGTTTATTTACTTTTGGGTGCGCCTGCCTGACTAATTCCGCAACCCTGTGCAAGCCATGGGCCAAACAAGTAACGTGCACCATTTTCGGATATAAAACCTGAAGAGCATTCATAGCTTTGGACATATATGCAGCTGCATCAGTGGTTACAAGGAGCACATTATTATAAAGGACTTGCTGCGACCACAAAAACTGCAACGAATCGTTAAAAAAAGCAGCAATTGTAGAATGATTAACTTTTGGCAGACATGCAATATTTCCCAAATAGCACTTGCTGCGTTCCTCTTCTACCCCAAGAATGCCAAACACAAAGCAAGCAATAAAACGCTGCTCTACATCAGTGGTTTCATCAATCGAGACCCACAGTTTCATTCCAGCAGCTTTTTCTCTGATTGACTTCACTTTTGCTTCGTACACTTCACTAACGTAATATTTTCTTAGTGTAGTCTGATTTGGAATATTTCTATGTGTGTACCTATGGAGAAAGTCTTTGAATACATTATTGCTCAGTTTATGAAACGGAATATCCGCTGCAATCAACGCTTTGAATAAGTCAGCGTTGAACAAATTATTCGTACTGGCTCCTAAATCAGTTGCTGCAGTAGGAACGTCGCCTAACGTTGCCGTGTAGGTCTTTTTTGCCAGATGTGCGTTGGTTTTTAAATGCTGCTTTATTAGAGATTTTTTACAACTTTTGATCTGTAAAAATACAAATCAATTATTTAATGGTAATATATACATTTAAAGGAAGGGTGGAAAAAGTTATTTGAAGCCGATTAACATTTATTAATTAACGTAAAAAGTAGATAAAATAAATTGTAAATTTCAACGTTCAATCAAAGTTTAATACAGCTAGATTTACCGTTATAGAATTTCAAAAACAAAACTACTATAACAACGCCAATCTATTAGTCAACTATATTGCAAATTTTATGTATTAAAGTTTGTTCCTACCTGGATATTGCAGTATTTGCAGGTTAAGCAATTGCCAGTTAACTGGTAATCTTCAAATTCATCGGCATATCTTGCCATCCGTTCAGCAGGAGTGCTAATTATTTTCGGCATTTTTTGTTTAGTTTTTTTTAGATCTTGTAAATTCTTCCTGGGTACTAACACGCTTTAAGCATCTACAAGGACGAGATGTCTGTACATATTTATATATATGCCTATAATATCACTCTTTTTCAACAGACCAAATTTTAGATCCTTTTTTATGTAAATTCACATCTGTTAGGGTTATACCTAGTTTAATTCATCTAAAAAAATGAATACATTAAAAACTCTTATCCAAATATTTTCTTTCAGCATAGTTTTGGCAAAAAAAAATTTATTCCAATAAATATTTTGCATATTTTTTTTTACAAAGCATATTCGTTTTTTTAAAGGAATATGCTTTTTATCAAAAGAATATTCTCTAACCCAATATATGTAAAGAATTGTTTTTTATTAAAGAATATTCTTGACATTGCCCTACTCATTAATGTATATACTGTTTATATACTGTGAACAATTGAACACTCTATGGAACTTAAATATTTTATTTATTGCATTTTATAATTACATTAGTCTTTAAAATATCAAAGTTAAAGCTTCTTTGGTTGTCCGCTAAAATAGCCTTATAATGAAAAAAAAAAAAACTCGTTCCAATCGTAGGAGATTACTGGACCATATTTAAACCTGGCTATTTTTTCGATACAAATTGTAGTTACAATCCTTTGGACACTACGGGGCCAATATATCAGCCCTGGAGACCTAGGGCAAAAAGGATACGCGGATATTTCGTCCCTAATATAATCCTCTAATAGAATGGCTCTCATTAGGAACCAAAGGTTATTGTAAATTCACAACTACGAAGGTTTTACCATGTTTAATTTAATTTATATAAAAACGAAAACTTCGTAAAATTAAGACTCGTATGCAAATATTTATTTCAACATATTTTCGGCACAACTTATTCCATAAATATTTTGCATATTCTTTTTTTTAAGAGAATAGGCTTTTTGTTAAAGGAATATTCTTTAAAAAAAAGAATATGCTTTTTGTTAAAATAATATTCTCTAACGAAATATATGCAAAGAATATTCTTTTGTAAAAGAATATGCTTGTCACAGCCCTACTAATTACAGGCCTTACAGATATTAAAAAGGGCTTATACCCGCACCAACCACAAACACTCGTTCAGTAAAGATTATTACTCAAATACTAACTTAGCTACTTCAAACAAATATATCCCTTTTGTGGGGTATATATATATATATATATGTGTGTGTGTATATGCATATGATGTGGACCCAAGGTTGGGACCATGAGAGGAAAACACAGAACTGATTAGGTGTAAGAAAGCTATATTAACCGAAAAATTTACAAGGATAGGATAAAGAGTAAGTGTAGCTTACTATCCAGTGGTGTCCATTATTGGTAGTTGTACTCGCTGCTGATTCTACGGTATTACAATACAGTCCCCTGACAGTGTTTATCTCCCATCTTAATATAATACTGGAAGAGTTCATGATGTAGGTAAGTTTCAGTCTCACAACAATATATATACTATTATATAAGACAAACTTTGTCTATATGCGTTTTTTTAAAAATTTTTATTACATTTTCACCCCAAACAAAGCACATTGCCACTTTGGTGTAGTGGGCTACTATCAGGGTCAGCAACTACTGGGGCACTATGTAGGGATTTGGGCAGCAAGATGTCGGTTCACGTTGCACTTGAACTTCTGCATGTCAGTACAGTTAGGGAAGCAGGATCCTGGAATGGAATTCCAGAGTCTAGCCGTTCTGGGGAAGAAACTACTGGAGTAGAAAGATCTTTTACATCTAGGGATCTCTACTGTGTGGGGGTGGGATTTAGCTGCCTGTCAGGCTTGTCGAGGGTGTCTGCGTCGTGGGGGCACAAGTGGCTGCAGTTCGTCAGAGCATTCACCATTAAAATACTTGTAGAACAAGCAGAGGGATGCAACGTTTCGTCGATGGGACAGAGGCTGAAGCTAAGATGCCAGTTCAGGGCCTATCAGATTGGCGACTCTTTTTCGAACCTTGTCTAGGTGCGAGAGACTAGTAGTAGACGCACCAGCCCAGATGTGACAACAATACATACATGGGCGAATAGTGGCCTTATAGAGATACAGGATACTTTCAGGTGTCAGTAGTTTTCTAGCACGGTAGAGAGATCCTACTTTTTTTGCAGCGGCCCTGGCAATGTTTTCAATATAATTGTTCCAGCTCATGTTTCCTGTGAACGTTAGGCCAAGCAGGTTGAAAGATGTACTCTCAGACAGGGAGTCACGGGCCATTGCTATTGGTGGCAGAGAAGGTTTCTTGTAGTTATTGAAGGAAACCAGTTTAGTCTTGGCAGCATTGAATGTGACCATCCATTTATGTCCCCATTCCACTACAGATTGAAGGTCATCCTCTAGTGTTTTTGCCATTTCTTTAGATATGTGTTCATTTGTTTTCCTGTCATGCATGTTATAGAGTGTAGTGTCATCAGCATATATACCCATCTCAGAGGCAGTTTTGTCGGGGAGGTCATTAATAAATATCAGGAACAATAGAGGTTCAAGAATAGACCCCTGAGGCACCCCCGCATTTATATCACACTGTTTAGATGTTCGACCGTCGAGGACAATCTGGATTTTTCTCTTATCTAAGAAGGATTTAATTATGCTAAGTATTCTACCAGTGATACCGTATAATTTAATTTTCCTGAGGAGACCCTTGTGCCATACCCTGTCAAAAGCCTTAGATATATCTAGAGCTACCGCTCTGCCCTCCCCCGCATTGTCCAGTGAATGGTATATACGTTCAGAGATTACTGTGAGGATGTCAGCTGTGGAACGGGCTTGTCTAAATCCATATTGTTTGTCAGTCAGAAGTTTAGCATCTGTAAGGTGCCGGACTAGAGCATGGTTGATTATGGTCTCAAACATTTTGGCAAAAAGTGGGAGGAGGCTAATGGGGCGATAATTTGATGGGTCAGTTCTTTCGCCAGAATTCTTGAATATTGGGACCACAGAAGCGGTTTTCCAACAGCCCGGAAAGCATGATTCATTAAGGCATTTGTTGTAGAGTTTGGAGAGAACTGGAGCTACTTCAGCTGAGCACTTTTTTAATAGCACAGCTGAGATGAGATCAGGTCCACATGCTTTTGAAGTGTCAAGATTTTTTATGATAGCATGTACCTGAGCAGGGGTGATTTTTAGATCATCTAGCGTGGCGTCTGTCCGCAAAGGAAAGTCAGGCAGGAGGTGGTTGGAAGGGTCCAGTGTGGAGTTCGAGGCAAACCGGCTGGCAAGCATATTAGCTTTGTCGGTTAATGAGCAAACAACCTCATGATTGTTGGTTAGTGGGGGAATTGTTGATTGCCCATTATTTACTACACTGTTGTAGATTTTCCAGAAGTAACGATTTCCTAATTTTTGTGCTTCGATGCATTTTTTAGTGGTTTCAGTAAATTCTCTCTTGGCTGTCGCTATTTCTTTCTTAATGTTATTTCTAGCTTCTATGTACTTCTGTTTGTTTGAACTGGACTTATGTCGGTTAAATCTGCGGTATGCATGCTGTCTTTGAGTAATAGCAGTTGCGCAAGTCGAAGTAAACACTTGGGGAGAGTGGGGCTTGCTATAAAATTTCCGCATGGGAACATGTGCTTCCATTGCTCTTTTGAACCATTCAGTGGTCTCATTTGCGCACTGTTCAGCAGGAAGAGAAAAAATATTTCCCCATGAGGCATCTCTGATAAGATCTCTGATGGCTTCCCAGTCAGCCTTTTTATAATATCTCGTTGTTTTGAGCACTGGCTCTTCAGTTTTGGGTCTAGAATTTAGGGTGATTTCTACCATTATCACTGCATGGTCAGCGTTCCCGAGTGGGCTGTCAGCATTTGTTGTACAATCCTCAGGAACTGTATTCAGAAACAGATCTAGAAGTGATGCTTGTTGTTCTTGCTGGTCAGGGAAATGGGTTGGAAACGTAACCATTTGTGATAGGAAGTGAGATATAGCAAAACTATGTGTTGTGCTGCCCGCTGCATCTGTGTGAGTAGAGAATCCAAGCCAGTTTTTGTGGTGAACATTAAAGTCACCAAATACATGGACTTCGGCGCTAGTGTCGAGGGAGAGTGCTGTGTCTATACTGTCAGAGGCTTTGTTTATCATGGTGCAGTCCTGGGTCGAGGGAGAGCCGTGGAGAAAATATAGGTAGCTAATGTTGTGTTGTATGTTTAGTCTAAAGCACATAAAGGCTTGATCGTCCGTTTCTAGGTTTGTTTCTCTTGTCAGGGGGAGGGTATTACGAATGTAGACTCCAAGTCCGTGCATATGTCTGTCAGAGTCCTTACGGCAGAGTGGGAGATAGCCAGGCATATTAAAGTAGTTAGAGGGGATGGAGGAGTGTAGGTTAGTCTCGCTTAGGGCTAAGATATCCGGGGTATTTGTTAGGAGAAATGCTTCAACATCAGCTGAATTACTTCTAAGCCCACGGATGTTAGTGAATGCAAGCCTCAAGGGAGGAGGCAAGTTGAATTTGTTTGTCCCTAGGCCTGGTTTAAACTTATTTTTTTATTTTAGTGTCATCATGTTTTTAAGAGTTTCAGTTAGGTGAGGGGGAGCTGAACAAGAGATTATGCAGGATATCAGACATGCAACACAAGTAGACCGTTGGCTGACATTTCTTCAACTAGGACTGTGGCCTCGGGAAAGCCCATCGGGGATGAGTGCAGGGTCCCTTTCCATGCGCGACATGGCACTACAAACAACCCGATATTATACAACTGTTGATGGAGCAGCCGCCCTAAGCGCTACCAAAGAGTTAGGGCACCTGTACTACCAGTCGGAAACAGCAGCCAGGAACTATCAATCCGGTACCCTCAGCCCATCAGAAGAAGATCACCCCAATCTAATTGCACAAGCATGCGTGGTACTCAAGCACTCCCAAGTGCCCAGTTATGAGGGGTGGGATGTGTCGGGAGTGGGGGAATGGCATTCAATGCCCTAGACAAGAAACAAGATCTACCACTAAGTGTTTTGTCGATTCACCTGTGATAGTGTCTCTGCACCTGACTAATAGGCAAAGAAAGAATTATGGAAGCCGGCGATAGACAGAGCCTATCTACTCCATAAGCAATTTACATTTGCAGACCGGTAATTTGTTTGAGTCAGCAGCTCTAGGAAGGTTGTCGTCCAAGACTGGAGAGGCCTCCCTCCCCTTTGGTTTAGTTTCAGAGTTTTCCTTCTCCTAGACGGGTGATTTGGGAAGATCTACTGGGTCTTTCAGCCCTGAAAGGGTTTGTTCCGTGCCTGGGTTCTACTCCAGGCATTTCTGCGACCCCGCATGGTTAGTTAATGTTACAGGGTTAGCTTGTAAAGGTTATATATCTAATGAATAGTTACACTCCTCAAAGAGATTTAGGGGCATGCAATGGAAGCGGTTTTGTGGGGAGGCTTGTTAGTTAATGTTACAGGGTTAGTCTGTAGAACTTATATATATAATGAATAGTTACACTCTTCAAAGTTATTTAGGGACATGCAGTGGGAGCAGTTTTGAGGGGATGCTTGTTAGAAAAGCGTTAGTGCGGATTAGGACTTTTACCTTAGGTTTTTTTTTTTTCATTTTTTTTTTTTTTTTTATAACTTTATGTTAGTTTGGGTTCAGGATAACGTTATAGTTTGAGTAGGTATTAGGAATTGAGCTAAGAAATTTTGCCCAGTCACCGTATATTTAGGTTTACGGAGGTTAGGGTGTAGGTGCAGTACACTCAGGGTGTAACTGGAGGTACATTTTAGGTTATGGTGCATTTCGTATGTATAATTAAGTAATATATATTTGAGCGAGTTTTCAGTAGATGCAAATAGGAGTTGTCAGTGTTTCCACTATTCAGGGGGAGACAGTTTCAGTTTTCGTTTAAGAATCATAGAGAGTTTTGCATGGCAGGGAGTATCGGCTTGGTTTAGAATTGTTGGTTGCAGAACGATCTAGGAAGAGGCAATTGCTATGTAATGAAGATCGCTTTGCATCCGAGTGCATACTTTGGCTGGTAAGTACCTAAATGGATGGGAATGAATTCTAATGTATGTCAGGGGTAGAAATGTATAGATGTTTAGTGAAGACCGTTAGGCGGTTAGTATGTGAAAGTTAGGAACTTGAGGTTAAGGATTCCATTACCTAAGCGTATGTATAATGTAGGGTTTTAGTGGCAGCTAGAGGGGGGGGGCAGATTGTTAGCTTTCAAGGGTCAGGGTCATTTACTTACAGATATACAGTGAAGTTTCATTTGGATTTAGAATTTACAGTATTGTTTTAGTTTGGGAGGAAAGAATAAAATCTACCTTTCTTTTCCCCTTTGTGGGAAGTTTCCTACGTCTATAGTTGGAACGGTTTTTCTAGTTTTGAATTTTTGTTCTTCATCTGAGCTTGAGAGGTCAGATGAATGGTTTCTTTTAAGAGTTTTGAGGGTGATGCATTTGTTTTTATCAGCCATGGATTTTGGGATTTATTTTTCATAAACCACGCTGCCTACCCACCTCGGAGTCCAAAATTGGGGCATAGTAAGGGGGAAACCCATTCGCCTTGACCATGTCGAGGCTACGTGGAGGATATACTCTTTTGGTAAGGAGTTCTCAAGCACTATATTTTCTGTTCAATATGTCCTCAAAAATACATTTGCTCAGATGGAGTGTTGAGTTCTGGTCTTTTCAACTGATTGACCCTTGCCACCGCCTTCTAGCACTTACTTGGTTTACCTATTTTTTGTAGTGAGGTAAGAAAAAAAAAAAAAAATGGGAGTAGCTTTAAGTTTCGTCCTTTGTTGTGTAGTTGGTACTTTGGGTGTAAGTGCTAGGACTTGGCGTGACTGGCCGATTGTTTTTTATTTTTTATTTTTTTTATTTTTTTTTTTTTTTACAAAGGCATCACCACATTATCAAGGCCCAGAGGCCACTCAAGGATAAGGGTTAAAGAGTGTACAGTAGAAATTGGTCAATATAGTAATCATTAGTAATGAAAATTTGGCAAATTTAATAACCTATATGGAACGGCCCATCAAGAACTTATTTACTTTAGACTTGAACACAACCATATTGTAGTCAGCCGGAAAGCAGGAAAACGGAAGACAATTCCACGGGCGTGCAGTTCTAAGAAAGAAGCTTTGTTCATGGAATCTACGTTTAGGTTTAGGCACAGATAAAGAGTGGGGGAAATTATTGATAGTGTTTACAGCTAGACGAGTGTTTCTTGTGAAAGTTTGGCGAGGGGGGACTATAGATGAAGCTCAGTTGAACACTTTCCATGAAAATAACGATACATCAGAAACAAACTCGCAACATCTCTTCTGTGAGATAGAGGTTGCAAGGAGGAGAAAAGGACATCTCCTACGAGGCTACGAAGTCTATTTTGAACTTTATCAAGGCAGGACAAATCCTTTCTAGCAGCTCCTGCCCAGATGTGGCAACAGTATTCCATCCTTGGACGTACCTGGCTCTTATATAGATAGAGAATAGCATCAGCAGTGAGATATCTACTGGATCGATAGAAAGATCCCACCATTTTTCCAGCGGCCTTGGCAACAGATTTGATATACGTGTTCCATTTAAGATCAGGAGTAATTGTCAAGCCCAGAAGCTTGTCAAAACTTGAGGCCTCCTGAAGACGAGAGCCATTCATTTCAATTGATGACAAATGTGGATTAGAATGTTGATGATGTAAAGAGAGAAGCTTGGTTTTAGATGCATTAAAAGTAACCAGCCACTCCTTTCCCCATTGTACTACGTGCTCAAGATCAGAGGAGAGAGAATTGGAGAGAACTTGGTCGTTTACTGTCTTAGATGTGGTACCATAAATGGTAGTGTCGTCAGCATAAATGTCTACAAATGATGTAAGGATATGATTTGGAAGATCATTAATGTAGATCAGGAAAAGAGTTGGGCCAGGATGGATCCCTGAGGGACACCGGCATTAATACTGTGAGCTTCTGATTTTTGCCCCTCAACTACTACTCTTATGAACCCATCAGAAAGAAATGATTTAATAATTGAGAAGACTTTTCCAGCTATACCATAGCTAGCGATCTTATGAAGTAAACCTTTATGCCATACCCTATCAAAGGCTTTAGATATGTCAAGAGCAATTGCCCTAGAAAGATTGACACCATCGAGAGATTTGCTAATCCTATGCGATATAACTGTAAGCACATTTGCTGTAGATCTAGCAGAACGGAAACCATATTGAGTGTCACTAAGAAGGTTATTTTTGTTGAGATGTTTGATTACTTCTGTATTTAACACAGATTCTAGCAACTTACTCATGACGCACAGGAGACTTATTGGCCTGTACTGAGAGGGGGATGAGCGATCACCTGAATTCTTAAATACAGGGCATACTGATGAGATTTTCCAGGGAGATGGGAAACTATTCTCCTTAAGACAACGTTTAAACAGTTTTGTAAGTATGGGCGCTAGTTCAGGTTGAAGTTTTTTGAGTACTATAATTGGAATACCATCAGGGCCAGTTGCTTTACTGGAATCAAGGTTTTTGATTAGCTTCGCAACATCACGTACAGATATACGTATATCACATAGCGTGTTTTCTGATACAGGAGGAAATATTGGGGGTTGGCGGTCTTGGTCGCAAAGGGTAGAATTAGCTGCAAAGTTCTTGACAAAGAGTTTGGCTTTGTCTGATGCTGACGAGATTACCTCACGTCCATTGATAATAGTTGGGATGGAGCACACGCTTCTGTTCAGGATTCTGTTTGCTATTTGCCAAAACTGGTGGGAACCAAGCCGCTGCTCAGCTACTTTGGACTTAACAGATTGAGCATACAACTCTCTTGCGTTCCTTATTACTTTCTTACAATGGTTGCTGGCAGTCCTGAAAACGGCTTTAGTTTCCATACATCTATTACGTTTGAAGCAGTGGAAAAAGTGATTTCTGTGCGCAATGGCAGCAGCACATTCTGGAGAGAACCATGGCTGGCTGTTAGGTTTTTGCTGAAACTTTTTAGAGGGTATGAAATGGTCAATACCTACAATTAACCATTCAGTTAGGTCTAATACTATAGAGGACACATCCTTTTTAAACATGGAATGCAGAGGTAGATCAGATATAAATGTACGGAAGCTATCCCAGTCAGCCTTAGTGTATCGATATACTGTACGATGAAGAGGTATGTCTGGGGACTTATTACATTTCATTTTTATCTTAATTGATACAACAGAGTGGTCGGAAGATCCAAGAGGCGACAGAACAGAAACTGAACATAGTTCAGGGCAAGTTGTGAGAAAAAGGTCTAGTAGGCTCGCATACTGGCCGTCATTATCTGGCACACGAGTAGGTTCCTGAACAATCTGAGTGAGGTCATAGGCAATGGAGAAATCATGACAGAACCTCCCCTCATCATCGGTCTTGTTTGAGTGGGTCAACCATTCGACGTTGTGAACATTGAAGTCTCCACATACGTGAATGTTAGCTGAAGGATAAGTAGAAAGGACTTGGTCAATTTTCTCAGATATGCTTTGAAAGATAGTAACTCCGCTGTTGTGGGGGCGATAGAGAGTAAATATAAATGCAGTAGTGTGAGCTAAAGCAACCCGGAAGCACATATAGGGTAAGTTAGGATCTTCCCTGGAGATGTCCCTCCCACATGGAAAGCTATCTTTAATATAGGCACATATTCCATGCCCATGGCGATCTTGGGGGTCAGATTTAGAAGTTAAGTTAGAGTATCCTGTAATTGCAAACTCATCTAGAGAAATAGCCTGTCCAATGCCAGTTTCACTTAAAAATAAAAGGTCTGGTTTAGTCTCCTGTAATTGGGTTTCAACCTCTGGAAGGTTAGAACGAAGACCCCTGATGTTGGAGAAGGAGATATGGTAGTAGGGGTCTACGTTGGAAGTTGGAGAACCGGGTTTAATCGTGTATTTTTTCTTGAAACTTGTCATGATGAAATTTTGGAATTTGTGGACTAGGTCGACAGATTTACTTAGAGCAGGACAGAGAGGGGAAACTAAGAGAGAAAAAGAAACAAAGAATTTTCTTTTTTCTTTTTTTTTTTTTGTTGCACATGATAAGGTAAAGCCGTAACAATTACCCACTAGTATGGCATCGAGAGGCCCCACCAGAAGCTACTGCATGGTCCAGATTCCATTCACCAAATGGCAATACAGCAGCCCCAGTACTTTGCACCTGCTGATAGGACAGCCTCCTTAGTGGTTAATCCAAGGTTCGGGTCCCTGACTATCAGGCGGATAACGTCAGCCCAGACAAAACGTTTACCTCCAGCACCCTTACTAGTGACATGGCTACAAGGATAGACATAGAGGCAGAAAATTTCCACCAACTCTGCCAACTGTTCACGCAAAAATACTGCCAACCTAGAAAACAGCTTTTTCTTCTCCCTTTGTCAGAAAAATCACTCATTTAAAAAATGAGGACTGAGGGACAAATAAGAAGAAGCGAGAGTAACAGGTGCTGCCGATAACGCATCCACAATGCGTTTTCTACTCTCCATTAAAAAAAAACAAAAAAAAACAAAAAACTATTAAGTATTGTACTTATAAGAGTCCAACAGACGTGTTTAAGGGAAAGTATGGTGATAGATTCCCCTCTCACGAACCAAAAATGAGTACATTTAGGTAATCTATTTTTGCAATCAACTCAGTAGATAAATAAACATTTATGGACGAGAAAAAAAAAAAAAAAAGCTAGCATTTAATACAACAGAAATACATAAATTAAATACTGAAATAAAATGTAGTTATTAATATTTGAATCTAAAAATAAAAAGTGCGAATTAGTAGAGAAAATCACTTATCACAACAACGCTTCCGTCTCCAAATTGCAAACTAGTGAAGAATTTAACTTTTAATAGCGTTCAGAAGATTTTTTTTTTTTAAATTAACCGTTAAGAGAAAGCGTGATTTTATTCTGAACTTTAACTAATCACGTTTTAAGCAACTTATGATATAAAAGAAAATCAGATGGGGGGGGGGTTCTTCCGAAGTTAGTTGGTGACGTTATAAGTAATTGCGAGATAAGATGGGAGCCAGAAATAAGGGGTGGGGGACTGAAAATAATATAATGGATTGATTATACAATATTTAAGATCAACTTGGTAGATAAACATTTATGGACGAGAAAAAAAAAAAAAGCTAGCATTTAATACAACAGAAATACATAAATTAAATACTGAAATAAAATGTAGTTATTAATATTTGAATCTAAAAATAAAAAGTGCGAATTAGTAGAGAAAATCACTTATCACAACAACGCTTCCGTCTCCAAATTGCAAACTAGTGAAGAATTTAACTTTTAATAGCGTTCAGAAGATTTTTTTTTTTTTAAATTTACCGTTAAGAGAAAGCGTGATTTTATTCGAGCCTCTCCAACCACCCGTCTAGCCGAAGTAAGGGCCAAAGTAATGTGTTGCAGTGCCTAGACGTTTATGCACCCAGGTCTAGGTAAGGTCAATCACCAGGATCAGGCCTAAAGAATTACGGGTAGCACCCACGGCTAACTGGTTGCCTCATTGAAGGATTTTTACCCTCTGCAGGGGGGCAGTCGGCTTATTCTACAAACAGAGCAAAAAAAAAAAAGGGGGAGGGACACAGGGTTGGTAAGTACGGAAGGAAAAGGAAAGGAATGGGGAAGGGGGTGGTTGTTTTTGTTTTTGCAGAACATAATAAGGTTTTACAACAGAGAATAGAAAACAAAAACAGAAAATCGATGTAGGTGCATTTCGCCTCAGGAAGCCAATAGACAACCTGATCTGGTAGCACAAGACAAGGTGGGAGGTAGGCAAAGACGCAAGGCGGGGGAAGGCACAGACGCAAAGTGGGGGAGGGCACAGACGCAAAGTGGGGAGGGCACAGACGAAAAGTGGGGCAAAGGCAAAGGCAAAGTTCCAAGGCGGGGCAAAGGCAAAGTCGCAAGGTGAGAGAAAGAAAAGATGCAAGGTGGGGGAGGGCAGAGACGCAAGGTGGGGGAGGGGACAGACGTATGGTGGGGGGAGGGGACAGACGCAAGGTAGGGGGAGGGGACAGACGCAAGGTGGGGGGGAAGAGGACAGACGCAAGGTGGGGGGAGGGGATAGACGCAAGGTGGGGGGAGGGGACAGACGCAAGGTGGGGAGGGACAGACGCAAGGTGGGGGACGCCAAAGACGCAAGGTGGGGGAAGCCAACGACGCAATGTGGGGGAAGCCAAAGACGCTAGGTGGGGAAGGCAAAGACGCAAAGGGGGGGAAGACAAAGACGCAAGGTGGGGGAAGGCAAAGACGCAAGGTGGGGGAATGCAAAGACGCAAGGTGGGGGAAGCAAAGACGCAAGGTGGGGGAAGGCAAAGACGCAAGGTGGGGGAAGGCTAAGACGCAAGGTGGGGGAAGGCTAAGACGCAAGGTGGGGGAAGGCAAAAATGCAAGGTGGGGGACGGAAAAAACGCAAGGTGGGGGAAGGCAAAGACACAAGGTGGGGGAAGGCAAAAGCGCAAGGTGGGGGAGGCAAAAACGCAAGGTGGGGGAAGGCTTGGGGGGCAACTATAAAAAGTTTGGGGGGAGGCAACTACAAAAGGTTTTGGGGGGAGGCAACTACAAAAGGTTTTGGGGGGAGGCAACTACAAGAGGTTTGGGGGGAGGCAACTACAAAAGGTTTTGGGGGAGGCAACTACAAAAGGTTTGAGGGGAGGAAACTACAAAAGGTTTGAGGGGAGGCAACTACAAAAGGTTTGGGGGGAGGCAACTACAAAAGGTTTGGGGGGAGGCAACTACAAAAGGTTTGGGGGGAGGCAACTGCAAAAGGTTTGGGGGGAGGCAACTACAAAAGGTTTTGAGGGGAGGCAACTACAAAAGGTTTGGGGGGGAGTCAACTACAAAAGGTTTGGGGGAGGCAACTACAAAAGGTTTGGGGGGAGGCAACTACAAAAGGTTTGGGGGGGGAGGCAACTACAAAAGGTTTGGGGGGGGAGGCAACTACAAAAGGTTTGGGGGGAGGCAACTACAAAAGGTTTGGGGGAGGCAACTACAAAAGGTTTGAGGGGAGGAAACTACAAAAGGTTTGAGGGGGAGGCAACTGCAAAAGGTTTTGGGGGGAGGCAACTGCAAAAGGTTTTGGGGGGAGGCAACTACAAAAGGTTTGGGGGGGGGCAACTACAAAAGGTTTGGGGGGAGGCAACTACAAAAGGTTTGGGGGGAGGCAACTGCAAAAGGTTTGGGGGGAGGCAACTACAAAAGGTTTTGAGGGGAGTCAACTACAAAAGGTTTGGGGGGAGTCAACTACAAAAGGTTTGGGGGAGGCAACTACAAAAGGTTTGGGGGAGGAAACTACAAAAGGTTTGAGGGGAGGAAACTACAAAAGGTTTGAGGGGAGGAAACTACAAAAGGTTTGGGGGGAGGCAACTGCAAAAGGTTTGGGGGGAGGCAACTACAAAAGGTTTTGAGGGGAGGCAACTACAAAAGGTTTGGGGGGGAGTCAACTACAAAAGGTTTGGGGGAGGCAGCTACAAAAGGTTTGGGGGGAGGCAGCTACAAAAGGTTTGGGGGGAGGAAACTACAAAAGGTTTGGGGGGGAGGAAACTACAAAAGGTTTTGGGGGGAGGCAATTACAAAAGGTTTGGGGGGAGGCAACTACAAAAGGTTTGGGGGAGGCAACTACAAAAGGTTTGAGGGGAGGAAACTACTGTTAAAGAGCATCTCTCCCCCCCTCTCTGGCTTTCTTACTCTTTCTATTTTCTCTCTGTGTGTCTCTATTAGAGAATAGAGAAAGAGAGAGGGAGAGGGAGAGAGAGAGAGAGAGAGAGAGAGAGGTGAATAACGTGGACAGTGGACACGTTTGCAAAAGAAGGGTCAGCTGACCAGATGACGTGGTATCATGTGATGAGGTTAGCTGATTCTTTCTTGGCAGTTTGGTTTCGGGTGTTGAATAAGACAGACGGCTTTTCAGCTGTCCCCCCCCCTGGGCTGGGGAGGACGCTGACGTGTATCATCAAACAAGCAAGGTTCACCTCCATTCTGTGTCGACCTTTGGAAGGTGAATAAAAACTATAAAACCATTTCATCGTCTTGGAGTGAATTCTTCATCCAACAGGCCAGCTCCCCTCCAAGAGACAATGAAAACCAGAGGAACAACCGACGACACATGAATAAAGGTATGTTAAGAAATACATGTACACAAACACACATCCACGAAGACATGAACAATAAGATTAGAAACTAGACGATCACGTACACGAATCTCCTTGACAAAATCTCCTTTATGCCCCCCGAATATATAACATATTCGTTTTGGTGCTCGTGACTAAGTTCACATCATCGATGTGAAGTCGAACCTGTGTTTAAGAAATACGACGTGGAAACAGGTCCTTAAAAGGGAAAGGAGATTTAAGACAAGAAAAAAAACAAAAACAAAAAAAAACAAAAAAACTATACAACACAATAAAATGTCTGGAAGAAAAAAAAAAAGAGAAAGAACATTATTAGAAAAAAAGAAGAAATACAAATCAACACACACACAACGATGGTCCGTTAAAACACTAAGTAATAAGGAAAAATAATAGTAAAGAGAAAAAAAAAGAAAAGAAAAGAAAAAAAATAATTCTGTGAGAAAAACAGTAGAATAACTTGGAAAAAAAAACAGCTATAACGAAAGACAAACTGATAAAATATTGTTAATTTTGAATTAAACAGCAAGTGTAAAACAGAAGGACAGAAAGAAAGAAAAAGAAAAAGAAAATAGAACATATGACTTGTTAGCTACAACGTGTGTGTCAGAAATGAGCCTGTCACCTTACTAAAAAAAAAAAAAACATGTCAATCACGAAAGATTTGTTGTTAATAATAATTTTTGTTGCAATTTTGAACTGCGAAACTTCATGTGCTTTTAGTGAAAAAACAATATGAACGGTTGATGAAAAGACAATGATCATGTCCTGTAAAATGATTTTTTTTTCTTTTTCGCTGATTGTGCGATTTTTTTCGTAGGAATTTTTTTTTGCTGACGTGGACAAAATTTTGTTGTTTGGATTTTATTTATTGCTAAGATGGGACTTTCTGAATGCTTATAGGATATTTTTGTATTTTTTTCATTTATTTTCTTTATGTAATTGATGTGTTCTAAAATGGTATTGTGCAGGATTTTCTTACTCTGTGACATGTATTTTTTTTTTCGCAGAATGGGGAGGTGGAATCTTGCTTGTGGGGTCTATGGAAAGAAGGATTAATAAAAGAAAAAATGTGTTTTTAATTAATTAAATAGTAATAATAAAATAGGGAGAAAGAAATAAGATTTAAACAGTGTAATAAATGATTTAAAAAAAAAAAAATTTCGGAAGAGTCAAAGGTTCAGTCGGTATTAATTTCAATTTTCGAAAAGTAGAATAAATGTTCTATTCGACATGAGTGACGTTTTGACCACATAAGTAAGGTAGAAAAAAAAAAAAAAAAAAAAAAAGGATAAATATAGGGTTAAATAAACTATATGAAGAAATGAAAGAAAAAAGTGGGGCGTGAATGGAATTTAATTTCTGTGGCAAGCATGTTAGAATTTTGAAGAGGTGTTGAATTACATGGGTAGTTATTAATTTCATTATTCTCGGGAAATGATTCGAATTTTATTTTTTTTTATCGTGATTTCTGTTGATTTCGAGTAGAATCAACATGGAGCAAGTTTGAGTACTTCATGTGTGGAAATCCGATGTTTTCCGTGAAGCTATGTGTCTTCAAGGCAGGTTGCGCTTACCGACTTTGGAAAAAAAAAAGAAAGTTTTTTCTGACATAGCAGTGAACGGAATGTATTCTGTCCAGCGTGAGCGGATCTAGTTGTAATCAACTTCAGGGAGCAAATGAAATGCCCTCTGACATGGTGTAAGGGGCAGAGGGGGTGCAATGGCTGACGTGGCCATTATGTTACGAATCGCTCAAGAGAAGATGAATGAAATATGTATGCAAGTACTTAGGAAAATAAAATGTTACCATATTGTGAATTAAAGGTACCAAAATTAAAAAAAAACCATGCTGGGTGAATTTAATTGGTATTATTAAATTAAATTATTTTGGAATAGATTTGGTTGGTTTAGTTATATTTTAGGGACGTTTAGCGCGTAGTTGCATTTTTTTTTCATGAGAATTACAAGGCGATTAGGCTGTAGAAAGCAGTTTTTTCTGTTGTTTTATTTTTTTTTTATAAGCCACGGTATTGTCACAAATTAGAAAATTTGGCAGGGGAAATACTATTTTAGAGTAATGAGAACCCTGTTAAAACAATACTAGTGGTTCCAGTGAGTTGGAAGATGCCACGTAGGCCCAAGCAACGGCAATAAGTCTTGTCCAACAAAAGTCTGGCGTGCGAGGTCGCGATAATTCCTCAGGGTACGGAGCGACTGGACAGTCGGTACCAAGCCTAATCACGGGGAGATAGAAGAAAGGGAAAGATGCAGATTACGTAAGGGACAAGATAGAGCCTTATTATTTTTTTATTTTTTTAGAGGAATGTGTGAGGGATATCTGGGTTGGAATCTTGGGACTTGCTGGGAATGCGGAAAAATCACAAAGGGAAAACTACTTAGTTAGAAATCGATGGCGCATTAGTTAGGGAGTGATGATTCCGTATCTTGTCGGGTTCCAGGAACTCAAACAGGCTCCGAGTGAATCAGTGTGAAGGCGTATCTTGACTTAGACCAACCAAGGGAGTTAGTAGAAGAGCTTTGTGAAGTCCCGAAGTAGTAGATTGAATAGAACAAAGCTCCAGTAATAGGACCACTCAGAGAAAGACGTCAGGGCATTACAGTAAAGGAAAAAAAAACTGGGACTTAGGCCTATGCTGAGAGTCGAGAACGCGAGTGGGATGGTTGGGTCGGTAGAGCATCAGACTTTTAATCTGAGGGTCTGGGGTTCGAGTCCCCATGCGATAAAGCTACCACCAACATGGAGCATCCGACGTTCTGGTCGTAATTGCGATATGCTGGCCCCATTTCGAAAAAGTGATCGAAAATGGAGTCTCCATTTGTTTGGCCAAGTGGTCCAAATAAAGAGCAGAGTCAGTGGAAAATATCCAACAATGCGACCGCCTAGACAAGATGTATATCTGCAAAGCTGTATCTTTGTCTAACTTGGAAGCAAGTTAATGTCTAGGAGGGACTTTTGAGAAGCAGCAGAAGGGTTGATAGTGTTGTAGAAGAGTACTGGTGCCTGATCTTTCTTGGAAAAGGGGTGAGTCCGGAAAGTGAAAAAATAAAGATGTACTTCGGACATAATTATTTTTTTTAGTTAGTTAGTTATTAAAAATGTATGGCTTGCCATACATTTTGATAAAAAAGGGGTGGAGGAATGTTAAAGAGCATCTCTCCCCCCCTCTCTGGCTTTCTTACTCTTTCTATTTTCTCTCTGTGTGTCTCTATTAGAGAATAGAGAAAGAGAGAGGGAGAGGGAGAGAGAGAGAGAGAGAGGTGAATAACGTGGACAGTGGACACGTTTGCAAAAGAAGGGTCAGCTGACCAGATGACGTGGTATCATGTGATGAGGTTAGCTGATTCTTTCTTGGCAGTTTGGTTTCGGGTGTTGAATAAGACAGACGGCTTTTCAGCTGTCCCCCCCCCCCCTGGGCTGGGGAGGACGCTGACGTGTATCATCAAACAAGCAAGGTTCACCTCCATTCTGTGTCGACCTTTGGAAGGTGAATAAAAACTATAAAACCATTTCATCGTCTTGGAGTGAATTCTTCATCCAACAGGCCAGCTCCCCTCCAAGAGACAATGAAAACCAGAGGAACAACCGACGACACATGAATAAAGGTATGTTAAGAAATACATGTACACAAACACACATCCACGAAGACATGAACAATAAGATTAGAAACTAGACGATCACGTACACGAATCTCCTTGACAAAATCTCCTTTATGACACCCCCGAATATATAACACTACAAAAGGTTTGAGGGGAGGAAACTACAAAAGGTTTGGGGGGAGGCAACTGCAAAAGGTTTGGGGGGAGGCAACTACAAAAGGTTTTGAGGGGAGGCAACTACAAAAGGTTTGGGGGGGGTCAACTACAAAAGGTTTGGGGGAGGCAACTACAAAAGGTTTGGGGGGAGGCAACTACAAAAGGTTTGGGGGAGGCAACTACAAAAGGTTTTGGGGGAGGCAACTACAAAAGGTTTTGGGGGGAGGCAATTACAAAAGGTTTGGGGGGAGGCAACTACAAAAGGTTTGGGGGAGGCAACTACAAAAGGTTTGAGGGGAGGAAACTACAAGAGGTTTGAGGGGGAGGCAACTGCAAAAGGTTTGGGGGGGAGGCAACTACAAAAGGTTTGGAGGGGAGGCAACTACAAAAGGTTTTGGGGGAGGCAACTACAAAAGGTTTTGGGGGAGGTAACTACAAAAGGTTTGGGGGGGAGGCAACTACAAAAGGTTTTAGGGGAGGCAACTACAAAAGGTTTGGGGGGGGGAGGCAACTACAAAAGGTTTGGGGGGAAGGCAACTACAAAAGGTTTGGGGGTAGGCAACTACAAAAGGTTTGGGGGGAGGCAACTACAAAAGGTTTGGGGGAGGCAACTGCAAAAGGTTTGGAGGGAGGCAACTACAAAAGGTTTGGGGGGAGGAAACTACAAAAGTTTTGGGGGGAGGCAACTACAAAAGGTTTGGGGGGAGGCAACTACAAAAGGTTTGGGGGGAGGCAACTACAAAAGTTTTGGGGGGAGGCAACTACAAAAGGTATGGGGAAAGGCTTTGGACTTGTACTCATGGAAGTTCTTCATTTTGAGTACAGATTGAGCATCTGTAAGATTGGTTATCTCAACTAGTAGATTTTCATTTTTGTTTTTTTTTTGATGATTTTTGTTTTACTTTTTGTAGATAATGTCTTTTCTATTAGGAAAGGTAATAAATTTCCAATTTTTAATTTTCGATTAATTCAATAACCAAGAATTGTGGGAAGTTTCCTTCGTCTATAGTTGGAACGGTTTTTCTAGTTTTGAATTTTTGTTCTTCATCTGAGCTTGAGGTCAGATGAAGAGGAATGGTTTCTTTTAAGAGTGTTGAGGGGGATGCATTTGTTTTTATCACTCATGGATTTTGGGATTTATTTTTCATAAACCACGCTCCCTACCCACCTCGGAGTCCAAAATTGGGGCATAGTAAGGGAGAAACCCATTCGCCTTGACCATGTCGAGGCTACGTGGAGGATATACTCTTTTGGTAAAAAGTTCTCAAGCACTATATTTTCTGTTCAATTTGCTCAGATGGAGTGTTGAGTTCTGGTCTTTCCAAGTGATTGACCCTTGCCACCGCCTTCTAGTACTTACTTGGTTTGCCTATTTTTTGTAGTGGGGGAAGAAGAAAAAAAAGATGGGAGTACCTTTAAGTTTTGTTCTTTGTTGTGGTAGTTGGTACTTTGGGTGTAAGTGCTAGGACTTGGCGTGACTGGCCGATTGGTCGGATCGGGCCTCTCTAACCACCCGTCTAGCCGAAGTAAGGGCCGAAGTAATGTGTTGCAGTGCCTAGACTTTTATGCACCCAGGTCTAGGTAAGGTCAATCACCAGGATCACGTCCTAAAGGATTACGGGTAGCACCCACTGGTTGCCCCATTGATGGATTTTTACCCTCTGCAGGGGGGCAGTCGGCTTATTCTACCAACAGAGCAAAAAAAAGAGGACGGGGGGAGGGAGACGGGGTTGGTAAGTACGGAAGGAAAAGGAAAGGAAAGGGGAAGGGAGTGGTTGTTTTGGTTTTTGCAGAGCATAATAAGGTTTTACAAAAGAGAATAGAAAACAAAAACAGAAAATCGATGTAGGTGCATTTCGCCTCAGGAAGCCAATAGACAACCTGATCTGGTAGCACCAATCTGTATAATTTAAACTGTGGAAACTGATTATAGAATGTATTATCTTTGAATTTGTTATCGTTACTTTAATTTAGTTAAACACAAGTCAGTCAAAGATGAAGGACAATATTTTTTGAAAATGATTGCTAATTACTAGGGCTGTGACAATACTCTCTTTCAAATATGCTCTATATTCTTTTTATATGCCGGGAATATTTTTTAAGAATGTGCTCGAAAATATGCTTTTTTTACACGGGAATATTCTTTTTTAAAAAGAATATGCTTTTTTTGCATAGGAATATTCTTTTTAAAAAGAATATGCTGCTTTGAGAAGGAATATTCTCTTTTGCTACCGTATATTTATTTTTATAAATCGCATATGTTCACTGTACTTCAAGCGAATATATTTATGCTAGGTACCTTAGATTTAGGTTTGCAACAATATTAACCCTTTCGATTCCAATGGGCCGATATATCGGCCATGGGGATTTAAGGTAAAAGAAGACCTACAGATATTTAGGCCTTACTATAGTATTTTAATAGAACGGGTATAGTTGAGTAGTTGGTAATTTTGCAATGTTAGGGCCGAAAGTGTTAATTATATGTTGTTTTATAAATTCTATTGATGATTTTGTAAAAGCTTCAGTTAATGCCGAAAACGCAAGAAAATATATAGAAAAAACGTTTATTTTTATGCTATAAATACTTCTAACAATCAGTGGCGGCTCGTGCCTGGAGCTGTGGAACTGCAGTGCAGCAGCACCCCCAATCATTTCTACTCAATATTATCGATACACGGTAAAAATAATACGTTTACTTTTTCCTTTCTATGTGATAATATATCATATTAATAAAAAATATATATATATATATATATATATATATATATATATATATATATATATATATATATATCATCCTGAAGCTTAATGTCGATAACTGTCCCCATATTCATATAAGTATAAAAATAAAACTTTCCTTGGAGCTGCCAAATTCACAGTTACACATTCTTAGCGAAGTTCGCTTATACGCATGCCCGCTTCAGACGGCGAATGAAAGCTAAATTGGAACTGTCGTTTTAGCAGTTCCAAACGCTCGTGAAAACCGGTGTTTGCGTGTTTTCGCTTATATTATTATTTTTTTTAAAGGCTTGTTTACAAATGTTTTGTTTTTATTATTATTAAAAAGTGTAAAGTGTTCTTGTAAATAAATATCCACCTTAAAAAAAATTCTCACACTTTTAAATGCGAGTTAAGCAGACAAAAATATACAATATGCGAAACTTTTTTTTTTTAATTAAAAGTGTTCGGCCTTTTTACCCGTAAAGCTACCAACGTAACTAATGTTATTTTTTTCACGTACGGCTTATTTTGTTTGTGTTTTTATGTAGTTTGAAATCTATTCATTTTGTAGTAGTTAAACTTTACAGAATAAAAAATATTTACATTTTTTTTTCTAAAGAAAAGCGAAGAAAATTTTATTTTTTAAATACATTTTAGTTAAAAAATATTTTTAAATGTTGCTCATAGTACAAACATGTAAACTTTTTTATTCTATATTTTATTTACAAAGTAAGTTTAGTTATAAACACATTTTTAAATTTTAAATAAAACTTATCCAATAAAACCATTTTTAAATGGTAAACTCCTAACTTTACCATCGTGTGCAAGCAAGTAAATTTCAAAGATTTTGTTTTTATGAAAAAATGAATTATTAAAAAATTGTAAATAAAATGTATTTTAAAAAAATGTTTTTTGTTTGTTTGCCTGCGGAAAAGCCCATAAAATTTATTTAATCTGTAAAGTTTAAAAGAAATATATTTGTATATTTTTTTATTACTCTGTAAAGTGTACACAATTTAAAATAGTATTTTTTTATTAAAATGTTTTTGCGTATTATCCCTTTTTCGACGGCTTAAAATGGCAAAGTTAAAAAATATTTGTATTAAAAAAAGACAATTTTAATGGCAAGCTTATTTTGTTATACGCCTATTTTTAATTAACAACAAGCTTTTTTTTTATAAATAAAAACGTTTTTAAATAGTAAAACTATTTTCGTTAATAAAAATCTGTTATCTAAAAGTTATAAAAGTACGATTCAACTCATTTAGAACTTCCGGTTCAGTTGAATCGCAAAAAGAGGATCACGTAAACATTGTATTCCTTCTACCCTAATTAATATTCTAATAGACTGCCTAGTACTTACCTTTCCCAACACAATTGCATGAGGTCGCCAAGCTAATAAAAAAACCTAGATTCCAGTAAAGCAACTGGCCCTGATGGCATCCCAATTATAGTGTTAAAAAAGCTTCAACCAGAACTTGCTCCCATACTTACGACACTATTTAAGCGCTGCCTTAAGGAGAAGTGCTTTCAGACCCCCTGGAAAACCTCATCGGTTTGCCCTGTATTTAAGAATTCAGGTGATAAGTCATCTCCCTCTCAGTACAGACCTATAAGTCTCCTGTGTGTTATGAGTAAGTTGCTGGAATCCATATTAAATAGAGAAATAGTCAACCACAACCTTCTTAGTGACACACAATATGGTTTCCGCTCTGCAAGATCTACCGCAGATGTGCTAACGGTTATATCCCACAGGATTAGTGAATCTCTTGACAAAGGCTTCCTTTCTAGGGCAATTGCTCTTGACATATCAAAGGCCTTCGACAAGGTATGGCATAAGGGTCTACTTCACAAGATTTCCAGCTACGGTATGACTGGAAATGTTTTCTCAATTATTAAATCATTTCTCTCCGATAGGTTCATAAGAGTAGTGGTAGATGGACAAAAATCGGAGGCCTGCAATATAAATGCTGGAGTCCCTCAGGGGTCAATTCTGGGCCCAACTCTCTTCCTGATCTACATCAATGACCTCCCTAAACACATACTTAAATCATTCGTTGACATCTATGCTGATGACACTACCATCTACGGCAACACATCAAAGGCTGTAAATGACAAAGTTCTCTCTGATTCTCTCTCCTCTGATCTCGAGCACGTGGTTCAGTGGGGGAAGATGTGGCTGGTTACCTTTAATGCATCCAAAACCAAACTCCTATCCTTACATCATCAACGCTCTGATCCCCAGCTGGCATCAATTGTGATGGATGGCTCTCGTCTGGGTGAGGCCCCGTGTTTTGACAACCTTCTGGGCTTGACCTTTACTCCTGATCTGAAATGGAACACCTACATCAAGTCTGTTGCCAAGGTCGCTGGAAAGATGGTGGGATCCTTCTACCACTCCAGAAGATATCTCACTACTGATGCAATTCTCTATCTATATAAAAGCCAAGTACGTCCAAGGATGGAACACTGTTGACATATCTTGGCAGGAGCGGCCAAAAACAGCCTATCCTGCATTGACAGAGTACAAAATAGACTTTGTGGCTTAGTGGGGGATGCCCTTTTTTCTACCCTGCAACCTCTCTCCCACAGAAGAGACGTTGCGAGCCTATCCTTGTTTTATCGTTATTTCCATGGCAGGTGCTCGTTTGAACTCCAATCTCTGGTCCCCCCTCGCCAATCTTTCACGAAAAACACCCGTCTAGCTGAATCCACTGTGAAAAATTTCCCCCACTCTTTATCTGTGCCTAAATCAAAACGCGGATTCCATGAACAATGCTTCTTTCTGAGAACTGCACGCCTGTGGAACTCTGTTCCGTCTGCCTGCTTCCCACCAGACTACAACTTGGATGTCTTCAAGTCCAACGTTAACAAATTCCTAATGAACCGCCCCCTTAAGTAAACACTTCATCAAATCTCCACACTAACGTAATGTACTTGCAATAACCCTTATCCCTGAGTGGCTTCCGGGCCTTGATAAGTGGTGATCAATGTGTAAAAAAAAAATTTAAAAAAAAAGAATTTAACCATGGCCTCCTTGCATCCCCAAGAAATAACTTCTGTGACGGTAAGTGAACTTCAACAGATTGAGTTTTCTCAGCTGCCTCTCCATGATAAAGTTGAAATTAAGAAAAGAGGCCGTTCAACGCCTGATATTCAAATATCTCAGCCAGGCATTAGCAACAACAAAGTGTATATTCGTAGCTTTAATTCTGACTGGTACCAACGGAAAAGTTGGCTTTGCGGCTGTGAACTAAAAAAGGCATTGTTCTGCTTTCCTTGTTTGTTGTTTGGGGGTGATGTAACATGGACAAAAGATGGTTTCAGAACTATTAGTAAAATGAAAGATAGAACTGAAAAGCATGAGAAGTCAAAGAAGCACGTTGACAATGTAGTTTCCCTATCAATTTTGGGGACCGTAAATATTAAAGAAAAACTTACAGACTTTCAATCAATCATCATAACATGAATGTTAAGAAGAACCGTGAAATTTTATCTAAAATAATAGATTGTATTTTCTTTTGTGGGAACTTTGAAACTCCCTTACGAGGACATGAAAAAGATGATTCAGTAAATCCAGGTGTATTTAGAGGATTAGTAAATTTTGCATATAAATTAGATCCAGATTTAAAGAATCACTTAGTAGTAGTGTCTTCAAAGGTGTTTCCAAGACCATTCAGAATGACATACTTGACTGTCTTTTACAAATATACCGTGATGAAATAAGGGCAGAAATCAGCAAAGCTTCCTTTGTAGCTGTCATGGCTGACGATACAACAGATGTGTCTAAACATACACAAATGATCATTGTTTTACGGTACGTCTTGGATGAAAAAATACTTGAACGCTCTTGGGGATTCTTTATTCCAGAAAACCAAACCGCTGATGGAATATCAAAATGTATTCTACAACAATTGGATATAATCCTTCAAGGGAATCGCCAAAAACTGATAGCTCAGACATTTGATGGTGCAAATGTCATGAAAGGCAAAAAAGCTGGTGTTCAGGCGAAAATAAAAGCAGTTTATAGTAATGCACATTTCACTCACTGTTATGTGCATCAACATAATTTAATAATGAGGAATGCAGCAAGCATTACACGAAATGCTAGAATATTTATCTCTAACATTTTGGCTATTCCGACTTTCTTTTCTAGATCACCACAGCGTCTTTCCATTCTCAAGAAGCATCTGGATGTAAGCATTCCACGTCCATCCGCCGCAAGGTGGAACTTTAACATACGGACCATAAATAAAGTTCATGAAATGTTCAAGCATTAAAAAAATGTCTCACTGAAATTCAGTCAACATTCATTCAGTAGATGAAACCGTTGCAGAAGCGACAGGAATTCTGAAATATTTGAACGATGAAAATTTCATATTTTGGTTAGAGCTATTTCATACAAATTATGTCTCATGTTGAAATTATTTATAATCAAATGCAATCTCGGGAAATTAGCATATATAAAGTCAATGAATACATAGCTAATTTCAAAACTGCTATTTTAGAGATAAGAAACTCCAAATACTGTGAAAATCCTTCACAAACACTCAAGGCCGAAGCTAAAGAACTGTGTGACAATATATCTGTTGATATAACGGACAGATATTCTTCAACTAAACATTTAATACTTGCTAAATTGTTTAACAAGAAAAGCTTTGCTAGTTTTAAGAAAGAACTACCTACAGACGAGATATCCTTGACAACTGAAGCATATCCCATGATTGACAAACAAAAGCTTGAAACTGAGTTAGAAATATTTTATAGTAGGTCAGATATCCATGAGTATTGCAAAGTAATTGATCTCCTGAAATTTATTTTGGAAAACAATTTAAACGATGTTCTTAGTGAAATCACAAAACTCATAAAAATTATCTTGACAATTCCCATGACTACATCAGAGGCAGAACGTTGTTTTTCAACTCTGAAAAGAATAAAAACTTTTCTAAGGAGCACCATGGGTTGCGAAAGACTAAATGCACTTGCAGTGCTTTCAATTGAAAAAAAATTCTTCAGCAATCATTCAGAAGTTAAGGAGAAAATTATCAATCTTTTCTCACAAATTAAAACAAGAAGAATGGAATTTACTTTCAAATAAATATAAGTAAGCTATTCCAAATATTTACATCTATTTAGAATTCCTTTAAGTTATTGTATTTTTATACGTGTGCATACGTATAAATTATGTATATTTTTTATGTTTGTTTTATTTTTACACAATATTAAAACAATACGCATTTCTTTTAAACAGCACCCCCACTAATCTTAGGCACGAGCCGCCACTGCTAACAATTAAACACTATCAAGCTTAAACAAATATTTTATTCATTGCATTTTACAATTAAATGCGTTTTTAAGTTCTCAAAATTGAAACTTCTGCGGTTGTCTGCTAAAACGGTCTTATACTGGGAAAAAACTCGTTCCACGTCGCATGAGACTACTGGGGCATATTTCAAGCTGGCCATTTCTTCGGCACTTAAAATTTTTATATGATCTATGTCATCCAAATTTCCTTCATTTTCAAAAGCCTTCCCACTAATAAGTGCATCGAGACGTTTTAAAGTAGCAAAACCTTTGTTCTTTGAAATGACATTCTTCAGCTTTTTACGAAATTGGGAGTCATTCATCTCCTCAAGTGTCATTTCGACCTCTCTAATTAATTCAATAGATTTTGAAAGACTCAGCCCTTTAGTCTCCAACTTTGCAATATTTTTTGTTAAAATGGAAAAACTGTTGGCGATAAAGCCGAGATCAAATGGCAGTGATTCCTCATCCAACAGTTTTTTGGACTCCAATATACTTTGGGCCTCTGTTGAATCTAGAGACATTATGACAGGAGTAATTTCGGGCAAATGTTTGGCGTAATAATGCGCTGCATCTAACCACATACACCATCTTGTTACAATGGGACTCGGTGGAAGGGGCACTCCTGGGGCTAGTTCCCTGAACTTTTCGATCCGATTGGGTGCTTTTAAAAATATACTTTTTACAGTTGAAATCAGTTTATTTACTTTTGGGTGCGCCTGCCTGACTAATTCCGCAACCCTGTGCAAGCCATGGGCCAAACAAGTAACGTGCACCATTTTCGGGTATAAAACCTGAAGAGCATTCATAGCTTTGGACATATATGCAGCTGCATCAGTGGTTACAAGGAGCACATTATTATAAAGGACTTGCTGCGGCCACAAAAACTGCAACGAATCGTTAAAAAAAGCAGCAATTGTAGAATGATTAACTTTTGGCAGACATGCAATATTTCCCAAATAGCACTTGCTGCGTTCCTCTTCTACCCCAAGAATGCCAAACACAAAGCAAGCAATAAAACGCTGCTCTACATCAGTGGTTTCATCAATCGAGACCCACAGTTTCATTCCAGCAGCTTTTTCTCTGATTGACTTCACTTTTGCTTCGTACACTTCACTAACGTAATATTTTCTTAGTGTAGTCTGATTTGGAATATTTCTATGTGTGTACCTATGAAGAAAGTCTTTGAATACATTATTGCTCAGTTTATGAAACGGAATATCCGCTGCAATCAACGCTTTGAATAAGTCAGCGTTGAACAAATTATTCGTACTGGCTCCTAAATCAGTTGCTGCAGTAGGAACGTCGCCTAACGTTGCCGTGTAGGTCTTTTTTGCCAGATGTGCGTTGGTTTTTAAATGCTGCTTTATTAGAGATTTTTTACAACTTTTGATCTGTAAAAATACAAATCAATTATTTAATGGTAATATATACATTTAAAGGAAGGGTGGAAAAAGTTATTTGAAGCCGATTAACATTTATTAATTAACGTAAAAAGTAGATAAAATAAATTGTAAATTTCAACGTTCAATCAAAGTTTAATACAGCTAGATTTACCGTTATAGAATTTCAAAAACAAAACTACTATAACAACGCCAATCTATTAGTCAACTATATTGCAAATCTTATGTATTAAAGTTTGTTCCTACCTGGATATTGCAGTATTTGCAGGTTAAGCAATTGCCAGTTAACTGGTAATCTTCAAATTCATCGGCATATCTTGCCATCCGTTCAGCAGGAGTGCTAATTATTTTCGGCATTTTTTGTTTAGTTTTTTTAGATCTTGTAAATTCTTCCTGGGTACTAACACGCTTGAAGCATCTACAAGGACGAGATGTCTGTACATATTTATATATATGCCTATAATATCACTCTTATTCAACAGACCAAATTTTAGATCCTTTTTTATGTAAATTCACATCTGTTAGGGTTATACCACGTTTAATTCATCTAAAAAAAATGAATACATTAAAAACTCTTATCCAAATATTTTCTTTTAGCATAGTTTCGGCAAAACAAAACTTATTCCAATAAATATTTTGCATATTCTTTTTTAAAAAGTATATTCGTTTTTTTTTAAAGGAATATGCTTTTTATCAAAAGAATATTCTCTAACCCAATATATGTAAAGAATTGTTTTTTATTAAAGAATATTCTTGACATTGCCCTACTCATTAATGTATATACTGTTTATATACTGTGAACAATTGAACACTCTATGGAACTTAAATATTTTATTTATTGCATTTTATAATTACATTAGTCTTTAAAATATCAAAATTAAAGCTTCTTTGGTTGTCCGCTAAAATAGCCTTATAATGAAAAAAAAAACTCGTTCCAATCGTAGGAGATTACTGGACCATATTTAAACCTGGCTTTTTTTTTCGATACAAATTGTAGTTACAATCCTTTGGACACTACGGGACCGATATATCGGCCCTGGAGACCTAGGGCAAAAAGGATACGCGGATATTTCGTCCCTAATATAATCCCCTAATAGAATGGCTCTCATTAGGAACCAAAGGTTATTGTAAATTCACAACTACGAAGGTTTTACCATGTTTAATTTAATTTATATAAAAAAGAAAACTTAGACTCGTATGCAAATATTTATTTCAACATATTTTCGGCACAACTTATTCCATAAATATTTTGCATATTCTTTTTTTTAAGAGAATAGGCTTTTTGTTAAAGGAATATTCTTTAAAAAAAAGAATATGCTTTTTGTTAAAATAATATTCTCTAACGAAATATATGCAAAGAATATTCTTTTGTAAAAGAATATGCTTGTCACAGCCCTACTAATTACAGACCTTACAGATATTAAAAAGGGCTTATACCCGCACCAACCACAAACACTCGTTCAGTAAAGATTATTACTCAAATACTAACTTAGCTACTTCAAACAAATATATCCCTTTTGTGGGGTATATATATATATATATATATATATATATATATATATATATGTGTGTGTGTGTGTATGTATATGATGTGGACCCAAGGTTGGGACCATGAGAGGAAAACACAGAACTGATTAGGTGTAAGAAAGCTATATTAACCGAAAAATTTACAAGGATAGGATAAAGAGTAAGTGTAGCTTACTATCCAGTGGTGTCCATTATTGGTAGTTGTACTCGCTGCTGATTCTACGGTATTACAATACAGTCCCCTGACAGTGTTTATCTCCCATCTTAATATAATACTGGAAGAGTTCATGATGTAGGTAAGTTTCAGTCTCACAACAATATATATACTATTATATAAGACAAACTTTGTCTATATGCGTTTTTTTTTAATTTTTTATTACATTTTCACCCCAAACAAGTCACATTGCCACTTTGGTGTAGTGGGCTACTATCAGGGTCAGCAACTACTGGGGCACTATGTAGGGATTTGGGCAGCAAGATGTCGGTTCACGTTGCACTTGAACTTCTGCATGTCAGTACAGTTAGGGAAGCAGGATCCTGGAATGGAATTCCAGAGTCTAGCCGTTCTGGGGAAGAAACTACTGGAGTAGAAAGATCTTTTACATCTAGGGATCTCTACTGTGTGGGGGTGGGATTTAGCTGCCTGTCAGGCTTGTCGAGGGTGTCTGCATCGTGGGGGCACAAGTGGCTGCAGTTCGTCAGAGCATTCACCATTAAAATACTTGTAGAACAAGCAGAGGGATGCAACGTTTCGTCGATGGGACAGAGGCTGAAGCTAAGATGCCAGTTCAGGGCCTATCAGATTGGCGACTCTTTTTCGAACCTTGTCTAGGTGCGAGAGACTAGTAGTAGACGCACCAGCCCAGATGTGACAACAATACATACATGGGCGAATAGTGGCCTTATAGAGATACAGGATACTTTCAGGTGTCAGTAGTTTTCTAGCACGGTAGAGAGATCCTACCTTTTTTGCAGCGGCCCTGGCAATGTTTTCAATATAATTGTTCCAGCTCATGTTTCCTGTGAACGTTAGGCCAAGCAGGTTGAAAGATGTACTCTCAGACAGGGAGTCACGGGCCATTGCTATTGGTGGCAGAGAAGGTTTCTTGTAGTTATTGAAGGAAACCAGTTTAGTCTTGGCAGCATTGAATGTGACCATCCATTTATGTCCCCATTCCACTACAGATTGGAGGTCATCCTCTAGTGTTTTTGCCATTTCTTTAGATATGTGTTCATTTGTTTTCCTGTCATGCATGTTATAGAGTGTAGTGTCATCAGCATATATACCCATCTCAGAGGCAGTTTTGTCGGGGAGGTCATTAATAAATATCAGGAACAATAGAGGTCCAAGAATAGACCCCTGAGGCACTCCCGCATTTATATCACACTGTTTAGATGTTCGACCGTCGAGGACAACCTGGATTTTTCTCTTATCTAAGAAGGATTTAATTATGCTAAGTATTCTACCAGTGATACCGTATGATTTAATTTTCCTGAGGAGACCCTTGTGCCATACCCTGTCAAAAGCCTTAGATATATCTAGAGCTACCGCTCTGCCCTTCCCCGCATTGTCCAGTGAATGGTATATACGTTCAGAGATTACTGTGAGGATGTCAGCTGTGGAACGGGCTTGTCTAAATCCATATTGTTTGTCAGTCAGAAGTTTAGCATCTGTAAGGTGCCGGACTAGAGCATGGTTGATTATGGTCTCAAACATTTTGGCGAAAAGTGGGAGGAGGCTAATGGGGCGATAATTTGATGGGTCAGTTCTTTCGCCAGAATTCTTGAATATTGGTACCACAGAAGCGGTTTTCAAACAGCCTGGAAAGCATGATTCATTAAGGCATTTGTTGTAGAGTTTGGAGAGAACTGGAGCTACTTCGGCTGAGCACTTTTTTAATAGCACAGCTGGGATGAGATCAGGTCCACATGCTTTTGAAGTGTCAAGATTTTTTATGATAGCATGTACCTTAGCAGGGGTGATTTTAAGATCATCTAGTGTGGCGTCTGTCCGCAAAGGAAAGTCAGGCAGGAGGTGGTTGGAAGGGTCCAGTGTGGAGTTCGAGGCAAACCGGCTGGCAAGCATATTAGCTTTGTCGGTTACTGAGCAAACAACCTCGTGATTGTTGGTTAGTGGGGGAATTGTTGATTGCCCATTATTTACTACACTGTTGTAGATTTTCTAGAAGTCGCGATTTCCTAATTTTTGTGCTTCAATGCGTTTTTTAGTGATTTCAGTAAATTCTCTCTTGGCTGTCGCTATTTCTTTCTTAACGTTATTTTTAGCTTCTATGTACTTCTGTTTGTTTGAACTGGACTTATGTCGGTTAAATCTGCGGCCCAGTTATGAGGGGTGGGATGTGTCGGGAGTGGGGGAATGGCATTCAATGCCCTAGACAAGAAACAAGATCTACCACTAAGTGCTTTGTCGATTCACCTGTGATAGTGTCTCTGCGCCTGACTAATAGGCAAAGAAGGAGTATGGAAGCCGGCGATAGACAGAGCCTATCTACTCCATAAGCAATTTAGGTTTGCAGACCGGTAATTTGTTTGAGTCAGCAGCTCTAGGAAGGTTGTCGTCCAAGACTGGAGAGGCCTCCCTCCCCTTTGGTTTAGTTTCAGAGTTTTCCTTCTCCTAGACGGGTGATCTGGGAAGATCTACTGGGTCTTTAAGCCCTGAAAGGGTTTGCTCCATGCCTGGGTTCTACTCCAGGTATTTCTGCGACCCCGCGTGGTTAGTTAATGTTACAGGGTTAGCTTGTAAAGGTTATATATCTAATGAATAGTTACACTCCTCAAAGAGATTTAGGGGCATGCAATGGAAGCGGTTTTGTAGGGAGGCTTGTTAGTTAATGTTACAGGGTTAGTCTGTAGAACTTATATATATAATGAATAGTTACACTCTTTAAAGTTATTTAGGGACATGCAGTGGGAGCAGTTTTGAGGGGATGCTTGTTAGAAAAGCGTTAGTGCGGATTAGAACTTTTACCTTAGGTTTTTTTTTTTCATTTTTTTTTTTTTTTATAACTTTATGTTAGTTTGGGTTCAGGATAACGTTATAGTTTGAGTAGGTATTAGGAATTGAGCTAAGAAATTTTGCCCAGTCACCGTATATTTAGGTTTACGGAGGTTAGGGTGTAGGTGCAGTACACTCAGGGTGTAACTGGAGGTACATTTTAGGTTATGGTGCATTTCGTATGTATAATTAAGTAATATATATTTGAGCGAGTTTTCAGTAGATGCAAATAGGAGTTGTCAGTGTTTCCACTATTCAGGGGGAGACAGTTTCAGTTTTCGTTTAAGAATCATAGAGAGTTTTGCATGGCAGGGAGTATCGGCTTGGTTTAGAATTGTTGGTTGCAGAACCATCTAGGAAGAGGCAATTGCTATGTAATGAAGATCGCTTTGCATCCGAGTGCATACTTTGGCTGGTAAGTACCTAAATGGATGGGAATGAATTCTAATGTATGTCAGGGGTAGAAATGTATAGATGTTTAGTGAAGACCGTTAGGCGGTTAGTATGTGAAAGTTAGGAACTTGAGGTTAAGGATTCCATTACCTAAGCGTATGTATAATGTAGGGTTTTAGTGGCAGCTAGAGGGGGGGGCAGATTGTTAGCTTTCAAGGGTCAGGGTTATTTACTTACAGATATACAGTGAAGTTTCATTTGGATTTAGAATTTACAGTATTGTTTTAGTTTGGGAGGAAAGAATAAAATCTACCTTTCTTTTCCCCTTTGTGGGAAGTTTCCTATATCTATAGTTGGAACGGTTTTTCGAGTTTTGAATTTTTGTTCTTCATCTGAGCTTGAGAGGTCAGATGAATGGTTTCTTTTAAGAGTTTTGAGGGTGATGCATTTGTTTTTATCAGCCATGGATTTTGGGATTTATTTTTCATAAACCACGCTGCCTACCCACCTTGGAGTCCAAAATTGGGGCATAGTAAGGGGGAAACCCATTCGCCTTGACCATGTCGAGGCTACGTGGAGGATATACTCTTTTGGTAAGGAGTTCTCAAGCACTATATTTTCTGTTCAATATGTCCTCAAAAATACATTTGCTCAGATGGAGTGTTGAGTTCTGGTCTTTTCAACTGATTGACCCTTGCCACCGCCTTCTAGCACTTACTTGGTTTACCTATTTTTTGTAGTGAGGTAATGAAAAAAAAAAAAATGGGAGTAGCTTTAAGTTTCGTCCTTTGTTGTGTAGTTGGTACTTTGGGTGTAAGTGCTAGGACTTGGCGTGACTGGCCGATTGTTTTTTTTTAATTTTTTTTTTTTACAAAGGCATCACCACATTATCAAGGCCCAGAGGCCACTCAAGGATAAGGGTTAAAGAGTGTACAGTAGAAATTGGTCAATATAGTAATCATTAGTAATGAAAATTTGGCAAATTTAATAACCTATATGGAACGGCCCATCAAGAACTTATTTACTTTAGACTTGAACACAACCATATTGTAGTCAGCCGGAAAGCAGGAAAACGGAAGACAATTCCACGGGCGTGCAGTTCTAAGAAAGAAGCTTTGTTCATGGAATCTACGTTTAGGTTTAGGCACAGATAAAGAGTGGGGGAAATTATTGATAGTGTTTACAGCTAGACGAGTGTTTCTTGTGAAAGTTTGGCGAGGGGGGACTATAGATGAAGCTCAGTTGAACACTTTCCATGAAAATAACGATACATCAGAAACAAACTCGCAACATCTCTTCTGTGAGATAGAGGTTGCAAGGAGGAGAAAAGGACATCTCCTACGAGGCTACGAAGTCTATTTTGAACTTTATCAAGGCAGGACAAATCCTTTCTAGCAGCTCCTGCCCAGATGTGGCAACAGTATTCCATCCTTGGACGTACCTGGCTCTTATATAGATAGAGAATAGCATCAGCAGTGAGATATCTACTGGATCGATAGAAAGATCCCACCATTTTTCCAGCGGCCTTGGCAACAGATTTGATATACGTGTTCCATTTAAGATCAGGAGTAATTGTCAAGCCCAGAAGCTTGTCAAAACTTGAGGCCTCCTGAAGACGAGAGCCATTCATTTCAATTGATGACAAATGTGGATTAGAATGTTGATGATGTAAAGAGAGAAGCTTGGTTTTAGATGCATTAAAAGTAACCAGCCACTCCTTTCCCCATTGTACTACATGCTCAAGATCAGAGGAGAGAGAATTGGAGAGAACTTGGTCGTTTACTGTCTTAGATGTGGTACCATAAATGGTAGTGTCGTCAGCATAAATGTCTACAAATGATGTAAGGATATGATTTGGAAGATCATTAATGTAGATCAGGAAAAGAGTTGGGCCAGGATGGATCCCTGAGGGACACCGGCATTAATACTGTGAGCTTCTGATTTTTGCCCCTCAACTACTACTCTTATGAACCCATCAGAAAGAAATGATTTAATAATTGAGAAGACTTTTCCAGCTATACCATAGCTAGCGATCTTATGAAGTAAACCTTTATGCCATACCCTATCAAAGGCTTTAGATATGTCAAGAGCAATTGCCCTAGAAAGATTGACACCGTCGAGAGATTTGCTAATCCTATGCGATATAACTGTAAGCACATTTGCTGTAGATCTAGCAGAACGGAAACCATATTGAGTGTCACTAAGAAGGTTATTTTTGTTGAGATGTTTGATTACTTCTGTATTTAACACAGATTCTAGCAACTTACTCATGACGCACAGGAGACTTATTGGCCTGTACTGAGAGGGGGATGAGCGATCACCTGAATTCTTAAATACAGGGCATACTGATGAGATTTTCCAGGGAGATGGGAAACTATTCTCCTTAAGACAACGTTTAAACAGTTTTGTAAGTATGGGCGCTAGTTCAGGTTGAAGTTTTTTGAGTACTATAATTGGAATACCATCAGGGCCAGTTGCTTTACTCGAATCAAGGTTTTTGATTAGCTTCGCAACATCACGTACAGATATACGTATATCACATAGCGTGTTTTCTGATACAGGAGGAAATATTGGGGGTTGGCGGTCTTGGTCGCAAAGGGTAGAATTAGCTGCAAAGTTCTTGACAAAGAGTTTGGCTTTGTCTGATGCTGACGAGATTACCTCACGTCCATTGATAATAGTTGGGATGGAGCACACGCTTCTGTTCAGGATTCTGTTTGCTATTTGCCAAAACTGGTGGGAACCAAGCCGCTGCTCAGCTACTTTGGACTTAACAGATTGAGCATACAACTCTCTTGCGTTCCTTATTACTTTCTTACAATGGTTGCTGGCAGTCCTGAAAACGGCTTTAGTTTCCATACATCTATTACGTTTGAAGCAGTGGTAAAAGTGATTTCTGTGCGCAATGGCAGCAGCACATTCTGGAGAGAACCATGGCTGGCTGTTAGGTTTTTGCTGAAACTTTTTAGAGGGTATGAAATGGTCAATACCTACAATTAACCATTCAGTTAGGTCTAATACTATAGAGGACACATCCTTTTTAAACATGGAATGCAGAGGTAGATCAGATATAAATGTACGGAAGCTATCCCAGTCAGCCTTAGTGTATCGATATACTGTACGATGAAGAGGTACGTCTGGGGACTTATTACATTTCATTTTTATCTTAATTGATACAACAGAGTGGTCGGAAGATCCAAGAGGCGACAGAACAGAAACTGAACATAGTTCAGGGCAAGTTGTGAGAAAAAGGTCTAGTAGGCTCGCATACTGGCCGTCATTATCTGGCACACGGGTAGGTTCCTGAACAATCTGAGTGAGGTCATAGGCAATGGAGAAATCATGACAGAACCTCCCCTCATCATCGGTCTTGTTTGAGTGGGTCAACCATTCGACGTTGTGAACATTGAAGTCTCCACATACGTGAATGTTAGCTGAAGGATAAGTAGAAAGGACTTGGTCAATTTTCTCAGATATGCTTTGAAAGATAGTAACTCCGCTGTTGTGGGGGCGATAGAGAGTAAATATAAATGCAGTAGTGTGAGCTAAAGCAACCCGGAAGCACATATAGGGTAAGTTAGGATCTTCCCTGGAGATGTCCCTCCCACATGGAAAGCTATCTTTGATATAGGCACATATTCCATGCCCATGGCGATCTTGGGGGTCAGATTTAGAAGTTAAGTTAGAGTATCCTGTAATTGCAAACTCATCTAGAGAAATAGCCTGTCCAATGCCAGTTTCACTTAAAAATAAAAGGTCTGGTTTAGTCTCCTGTAATTGGGTTTCAACCTCTGGAAGGTTAGAACGAAGACCCCTGATGTTGGAGAAGGAGACATGGTAGTAGGGGTCTACGTTGGAAGTTGGAGAACCGGGTTTAATCGTGTATTTTTTCTTGAAACTTGTCATGATGAAATTTTGGAATTTGTGGACTAGGTCGACAGATTTACTTAGAGCAGGACAGAGAGGGGAAACTAAGAGAGAAAAAGAAACAAAGAATTTTCTTTTTTCTTTTTTTTTTTTTGTTGCACATGATAAGGTAAAGCCGTAACAATTACCCACTAGTATGGCATCGAGAGGCCCCACCAGAAGCTACTGCATGGTCCAGATTCCATTCACCAAATGGCAATACAGCAGCCCCAGTACTTTGCACCTGCTGATAGGACAGCCTCCTTAGTGGTTAATCCAAGGTTCGGGTCCCTGACTATCAGGCGGATAACGTCAGCCCAGACAAAACGTTTACCTCCAGCACCCTTACTAGTGACATGGCTACAAGGATAGACATAGAGACAGAAAATTTCCACCAACTCTGCCAACTGTTCGCGCAAAAATACTGCCAACCTAGAAAACAGCTTTTTCTTCTCCCTTTGTCAGAAAAATCACTCATTTAAAAAATGAGGACTGAGGAACAAATAAGAAGAAGCGAGAGTAACAGGTGCTGCCGATAACGCATCCACAATGCGTTTTCTACTCTCCATTAAAAAAAAACAAAAAAAACAAAAACAAACTATTAAGTATTGTACTTATAAGAGTCCAACAGACGTGTTTAAGGGAAAGTATGGTGATAGATTCCCCTCTCACGAACTAAAAATGAGTACATTTAGGTAATCTATTTTTGCAATCAACTCAGTAGATAAATAAACATTTATGGACGAGAAAAAAAAAAAAAAAAGCTAGCATTTAATACAACAGAAATACATAAATTAAATACTGAAATAAAATGTAGTTATTAATATTTGAATCTAAAAATAAAAAGTGCGAATTAGTAGAGAAAATCACTTATCACAACAACGCTTCCGTCTCCAAATTGTAAACTAGTGAAGAATTTAACTTTTAATAGCGTTCAGAAGATTTTTTTTTTTAAAATTAACCGTTAAGAGAAAGCGTGATTTTATTCTGAACTTTAACTAATCACGTTTTAAGCAACTTATGATATAAAAGAAAATCAGATGGGGGGGGGTTCTTCCGAAGTTAGTTGGTGACGTTATAAGTAATTGCGAGATAAGATGGGAGCCAGAAATAAGGGGTGGGGGACTGAAAATAATATAATGGATTGATTATACAATATTTAAGATCAACTTGGTAGATAAACATTTATGGACGAGAAAAAAAAAAGCTAGCATTTAATACAACAGAAATACATGAATTAAATACTGAAATAAAATGTAGTTATTAATATTTGAATCTAAAAATAAAAAGTGCGAATTAGTAGAGAAAATCACTTATCACAACAACGCTTCCGTCTCCAAATTGCAAACTAGTGAAGAATTTAACTTTTAATAGCGTTCAGAAGATTTTTTTTTTTAAAATTAACCGTTAAGAGAAAGCGTGATTTTATTCTGAACTTTAACTAATCACGTTTTAAGCAACTTATGATATAAAAGAAAATCAGATGGGGGGGGGGAGGTTCTTCCGAAGTTAGTTGGTGACGTTATAAGTAATTGCGAGATAAGATGGGAGCCAGAAATAAGGGGTGGGGGACTGAAAATAATATAATGGATTGATTATACAATATTTCAAATCAACTTGGTAGATAAACATTTATGGACGAGAAAAAAAAAAAAAAAAAAAGCTAGCATTTAATACAACAGAAATACATAAATTAAATACTGAAATAAAATGTAGTTATTAATATTTGAATCTAAAAATAAAAAGTGCGAATTAGTAGAGAAAATCACTTATCACAACAACGCTTCCGTCTCCAAATTGCAAACTAGTGAAGAATTTAACTTTTAATAGCGTTCAGAAGATTTTTTTTTTTAAACTTTCCAACTGATTGACCCTTGCCACCGCCTTCTAGTACTTACTTGGTTTGCCTATTTTTAATAGTGGGGGAAGAAGAAAAAAAAGATGGGAGTACCTTTAAGTTTTATTCTTTGTTGTGGTAGTTGGTACTTTGGGTGTAAGTGCTAGGACTTGGCGTGACTGGCCGATTGGTCGGATCGGGCCTCTCTAACCACCCGTCTAGCCGAAGTAAGGGCCAAAGTAATGTGTTGCAGTGCCTAGACTTTTATGCACCCAGGTCTAGGTAAGGTCAATCACCAGGATCAGGCCTAAAGAATTACGGGTAGCAGGGGGGCAGTCGGCTTATTCTCCAACAGAGCAAAAGAAAGAGGACGGGGGGGGAGACGGGGTTGGTAAGTACGGAAGGAAAAGGAAAGGAAAGGGGAAGGGGGTGGTTGTTTTGGTTTTTGCAGAACATAATAAGGTTTTACAACAGAGAATAGAAAACAAAAACAGAAAATCGATGTAGGTGCATTTCGCCTCAGGAAGCCAATAGACAACCTGATCTGGTAGCACAAGACAAGGTGGGGGGTAGGCAAAGACGCAAGGCGGGGGAAGGCACAGACGCAAGGTGGGGGAGGGCACAGACGCAAAGTGGGGAGGGCACAGACGAAAAGTGGGGCAAAGGCAAAGGCAAAGTTCCAAGGTGGGGCAAAGGCAAAGTCGCAAGGTGAGAGAAAGAAAAGATGCAAGGTGGGGGAGGGGACAGACGTATGGTGGGGGGAGGGGACAGACGCAAGGTAGGGGGAGGGGACAGACGCAAGGTGGGGGGGAAGAGGACAGACGCAAGGTGGGGGGAGGGGATAGACGCAAGGTGGGGGAGGGGACAAACGCAAGGTGGGGAGGGACAGACGCAAGGTGGGGGAAGCCAAAGACGCAAGGTGGGGGAAGACAAAGACGCAAGGTGGGGGAAGGCAAAGACGCAAGGTGGGGGAAGGCAAAGACGCAAGGTGCGGGAAGGCAAAGACGCAAGGTGGGGGAAGCAAAGACGCAAGGTGGGGGAATGAAAAGACGCAAGGTGGGGGGAGGGAAAAGACGCAAGGTGGGGGAAGCCAAAGACGCAAGGTGGGGGAAGGCAAAGACGCAAGGTGGGGGAAGCCAAAGACGCAAGGTGGGGGAAGCCAAAGACGCAAGGTAGGGTAGGAAAGACGCAAGGTGGGGGAAGGAAAAGACGCAAGGTGGGGGGAGGGAAAAGACGCAAGGTGGGGGAAGGCAAAGACGCAAGGTGGGGGACGGCAAAAACGCAAGGTGGGGGAAGGCAAAGATGCAACGTGGGGGAAGGCAAAACCGCAAGGTGGGGGAGGCAAAAACGCAAGTTGGGGGTCGGCTTGGGGGGGCAACTACAAAAGGTTTGGGGGGAGGCAACTACAAAAGGTTTTGGGGGGAGGCAACTACAAAAGGTTTTGGGGGGAGGCAACTACAAAAGGTTTTGGGGGAGGCAACTACAAAAGGTTTTGGGGGGAGGCAACTACAAAAGGTTTTGGGGGGAGGCAACTACAAAAGGTTTTGGGGGGAGGCAACTACAAAAGGTTTTGGGGGAGACAACTACAAAAGGTTTTGGGGGAGGCAACTACAAAAGGTTTTGGGGGGAGCCAACTACAAAAGGTTTGGGGGGAGGCAACTACAAAAGGTTTTGGGGGAGGCAACTACAAAAGGTTTTGGGGGGAGGCAACTACAAAAGGTTTGGGGGGAGGCAACTACAAAAGGTTTTGGGGGAGGCAACTACAAAAGGTTTTGGGGGGAGGCAACTACAAAAGGTTTTGGGGGGAGGCAACTACAAAAGGTTTGGGGGGAGGCAACTACAAAAGGTTTGGGGGGAGGCAACTACAAAATGTTTGGGGGGAGGCAACTACAAAAGGTTTGGGGGGAGGCAACTACAAAAGGTTTGGGGGGAGGCAACTACAAAAGGTTTGGGGGGAGGCAACTGCAAAAGGTTTGGGGGGAGGCAACTACAAAAGGTTTTGAGGGGAGGCAACTACAAAAGGTGTGGGGGGAGTCAACTACAAAAGGTGTGGGGGGAGGCAACTACAAAAGGTTTTGAGGGGAGGCAACTACAAAAGGTTTGGGGGGAGGCAACTACAAAAGGTTTGGGGGGAGGCAACTACAAAAGGTTCGGGGGAGGCAACTACAAAAGGTTTTGGGGGGAGGCAACTACAAAAGGTTTGGGGGGGAGGCAACTACAAAAGGTTTTGGGGGGAGGCAACTACAAAAGGTTTGGGGGAGGCAACTACAAAAGGTTTGGGGGGAGGCAACTACAAAAGGTTTGGGGGGAGGCAACTACAAAAGGTTTGGGGGGAGGCAACTACAAAAGGTTTTGGGGGGAGGCAACTACAAAAGGTTTGGGGGAGGCAACTACAAAAGGTTTTGGGGGGAAGCAACTACAAAAGGTTTGGGGGGAGGCAACTACAAAAGGTTTGGGGGGAGGCAACTACAAAAGGTTTGGGGGGGAGGCAACTACAAAAGGTTTGGGGGAGGCAACTACAAAAGGTTTGGGGGAGGCAACTACAAAAGGTTTGGGGGGAGGCAACGGCAGAAGGTTTTGGGGGAGGCAACTACAAAAGGTTTGGGGGAGGCAACTGCAAAAGGTTTGGAGGGAGGCAACTACAAAAGGTTTGGGGGGAGGAAACTACAAAAGGTTTGGGGGGAGGCAACTACAAAATGTTTGGGGGGAGGCAACTACAAAAGGTTTGGGGGGGAGGCAACTACAAAAGGTTTGCGGGGAGGCAACTACAAAAGGTTTTGGGGGGGAGGCAACTACAAAAGGTTTGGGGGGAGGCAACTACAAAAGGTTTTGGGGGGAGGCAACTACAAAAGGTTTGGGGGGAGGCAACTACAAAAGGTTTTGGGGGGAGGCAACTACAAAAGGTTTGGGGGGGAGGCAACTACGAAAGGTTTGGGGGGAGGCAACTACAAAAGGTTTGGGGGGAGGCAACTACAAAAGGTTTGGGGGAGGCAACTACAAAAGGTTTGGGGGGAGGCAACTACAAAAGGTTTGGGGGGAGGCAACTGCAAAAGGTTTTGGGGGAGGCAACTACAAAAGGTTTGGGGGAGGCAACTGCAAAAGGTTTGGAGGGAGGCAACTACAAAAGGTTTGGGGGGAGGAAACTACAAAAGGTTTGGGGGGAGGCAACTACAAAAGGTTTGGGGGGAAGGCAACTACAAAAGGTTTGGGGGGAGGCAACTACAAAAGGTTTGCGGGGAGGCAACTACAAAAGGTTTTGGGGGGGAGGCAACTACAAAAGGTATGGGGAAAGGCTTTGGACTTGTACTCATGGAAGTTCTTCATTTTGAGTGCAGATTGAGCATCTGTAAGATTGGTTATCTCAACTAGTAGATTTTCATTTTTTTTTTTTTTTGATGATTTTTGTTTTACTTTTTGTAGATAATGTCTTTTCTATTACGAAAGGTAATAAATTTCCAATTTTTATTTTCGATTAATTCAATAACCAAATATTGTGGGAAGCTTTTTTTGCATAGGAATATTCTTTTTAAAAAGAATATGCTGCTTTGAGAAGGAATATTCTCTTTTGCTACCGTATATTTATTTTTATAAATTGCATATGTTCACTGTACTTCAAGCGAATATATTTATGCTAGGTACCTTAGATTTAGGTTTGCAGCAATATTAACCCTTTCGATTCCAATGGGCCGATATATCGGCCATGGGGATTTAAGGTAAAAGAAGACCTACAGATATTTAGGCCTTACTATAGTATTTTAATAGAACGGGTATAGTTGAGTAGTTGGTAATTTTGCAATGTTAGGGTCGAAAGGGTTAATTATATGTTGTTTTATAAATTCTATTGATGATTTTGTAAAAGCTTCAGTTAATGCCGAAAACGCAAGAAAATATTTAGAAAAAACGTTTATTTTTATGCTATAAATACTTCTAACAATCAGTGGCGGCGCGTACCTGGAGCTGTGGAACTGCAGTGGTGCACTGCAGCAGCACCCCCAATCATTTCTACTCAATATTATCGATACACGGTAAAAATAATACGTTTATTTTTTCCTTTCTATGTGATAATATATCATATTAATAATATATATATATATATATATATATATATATATATATATATATATATATATATATATATATATATAATCCTGAAGCTTAATGTCGATAACTGTCCCCATATTCATATAAGTATAAAAGTAAAACTTTCCTTGGAGCTGCCAAATTCACAGTTACACATTCTTAGCGAAGTTCGCTTATACGCATGCCCGCTTCAGACGGCGAATGAAAGCTAAATTGGAACTGTCGTTTTAGCAGTTCCAAACGCTCGTGAAAACCGGTGTTTGCGTGTTTTCGCTTATATTATTATTTTTTTAAAAGGCTTGTTTACAAATGTTTTGTTTTTATTGTTATTAAAAAGTGTAATGTGTTCTTGTAAATAAATATCCACCTTAAAAAACATTCTCACACTTTTAAATGCGATTTAAGCAGACAAAAATATACAATATGCGAAACTTTTTTTTAAAATTAAATGTGTTCGGCCTTTTTACCCGTAAAGCTACCAACGTAATTAATGTTATTTTTTTCACGTACGGCTTATTTTGTTTGTGTTTTTATGTAGTTTGAAATCTATTCATTTTGTGGTAGTTAAACTTTACAAAATAAAAAATATTTACATTTTTTTTCTAAAGAAAAGCGAAGAAAATTTTATTTTTTAAATACATTTTAGTTAAAAAATATTTTTAAATGTTGCTCATAGTACAAACATGTAAACTTTTTTATTCTATATTTTATTTACAAAGTAAGTTTAGTTATAAACACATTTTTAAATTTTAAATAAAACTTATCCAATAAAACCATTTTTAAATGGTAAACTCCTAACTTTACCATCGTGTGCAAGCAAGTAAATTTCAAAGATTTTGTTTTTATGAAAAAATGAATTATTAAAAAATTGTAAATAAAATGTATTTTAAAAAAATGTTTTTTGTTTGTTTGCCTGCGGAAAAGCCCATAAAATTTATTTAATCTGTAAAGTTTAAAAGAAATATATGTGTATAATTTTTTATTACTCTGTAAAGTGTACACAATTTAAAATAGTATTTTTTTATTAAAATGTTTTTGCGTATTATCCCTTTTTCGACGGCTTAAAATGGCAAAGTTAAAAATATTTGTATTAAAAAAAGACAATTTTAATGGCAAGCTTATTTTGTTATACGCCTATTTTTAATTAACAACAAGCTTTTTTATAAATAAAAACGTTTTTAAATAGTAAAACTATTTTCGTTAATAAAAATCTGTTATCTAAAAGTTATAAAAGTACGATTCAACTCATTTAGAACTTCCGGTTCAGTTGAATCGCAAAAAGAGGATCACGTAAACATTGTATTCCTTCTACCCTAATTAATATTCTAATAGACTGCCTAGTACTTACCTTTCCCAACACAATTGCATGAGGTCGCCAAGCTAATAAAAAAACCTAGATTCCAGTAAAGCAACTGGCCCTGATGGCATCCCAATTATAGTGTTAAAAAAGCTTCAACCAGAACTTGCTCCCATACTTATGAAACTATTTAAGCGCTGCCTTAAGGAGAAGTGCTTTCCGACCCCCTGGAAGACCTCATCGGTTTGCCCTGTATTTAAGAATTCATGTGATAAGTCATCTCCCTCTCAGTACAGACCTATAAGTCTCCTGTGTGTTATGAGTAAGTTCCTGGAATCCATATTAAATAGAGAAATAGTCAACCACCTCAGCAGGAATAACCTTCTTAGTGACACACAATATGGTTTCCGCTCTGCAAGATCTACCGCAGATGTGCTGACGGTTATATCCCACAGGATTAGTGAATCTCTTGACAAAGGCTTCCTTTCTAGGGTAATTGCTCTTGACATATCAAAGGCCTTTGACAAGATATGGCATAAGGGTCTACTTCACAAGATTTCCAGCTACGGTATAACTGGAAATGTTTTCTCAATTATTAAATCATTTCTCTCCGATAGGTTCATAAGAGTAGTGGTAGATGGACAAAAATCGGAGGCCTGCAATATAAATGCTGGAGTCCCTCAGGGGTCAATCCTGGGCCCAACTCTCTTCCTGATCTACATCAATGACCTCCCTAAACACATACTTAAATCATTCGTTAACATCTATGCTGATGACACGACCATCTACGGCAACACATCAAAGGCTGTAAATGACAAAGTTCTCTCTGATTCTCTCTCCTCTGATCTCGAGCACGTGGTTCAGTGGGGGAAGATGTGGCTGGTTACCTTTAATGCATCCAAAACCAAACTCCTATCCTTACATCATCAACGCTCTGATCCCCAGCTGGCATCAATTGTGATGGATGGCTCTCGTCTGGGTGAGGCCCCGTGTTTTGACAACCTTCTGGGTTTGACCTTTACTCCTGATCTGAAATGGAACACGTACATCAAGTCTGTTGCCAAGGTCGCTGGAAAGATGGTGGGATCCTTCTACCGCTCCAGAAGATATCTCACTACTGATGCAATTCTCTATCTATATAAAAGCCAAGTACGTCCAAGGATGAAATACTGTTGCCATATCTGGGCAGGAGCGGCCAAAAACAGCCTATCCTGCCTTGACAGAGTACAAAATAGACTTCGTGGCTTAGTGGGGGATGCCCTTTTCTCTACCCTGCAACCTCTCTCCCACAGAAGAGACGTTGCGATCCTATCCTTGTTTTATCGTTATTTCCATGGCAGGTGCTCGTTTGAACTCCAATCTCTGGTCCCCCCTCGCCAATCTTTCACGAAAAACACCCGTCTAGCTGAATCCACTGTGAAAAATTTCCCCCACTTTTTATCTGTGCCTAAATGAAAACGTAGATTCCATGAACAAAGCTTCCTTCTTAGAACTGCACGCCTGTGGAACTCTGTTCCGTCTGCCTGCTTCCCACCTGACTACAACTTGGATGTCTTCAAGTCCAACGTTAACAAATTCCTAATGAACCACCCCCTTAAGTAAACACTTCATCAAATCTCCACACTAACGTAATGTACTTGCAATAACCCTTATCCATGAGTGGCTTCCGGGCCTTGATAAGTGGTGATCAATGCGTAAAAAAAAAATTAAAAAAAAAAGAATTTAACCATGGCCTCCTTGCATCCCCAAGAAATAACTTCTGTGACGGTAAGTGAACTTCAACAGATTGAGTTTTCCCAGCTGCCTCTCCATGATAAAGTTGAAATTAAGAAAAGAGGCCGTTCAACGCCTGATATTCAAATATCTCAGCCAGGCATTAGCAACAACAAAGTGTATATTCGTAGCTTTAATTCTGACTGGTACCAACGGAAAAGTTGGCTTTGTGGCTGTGAACTAAAAAAGGCATTGTTCTGCTTTCCTTGTTTGTTGTTTGGGGGTGATGTAACATGGACAAAAGATGGTTTCAGAACTATTAGCAAAATGAAAGATAGAACTGAAAAGCATGAGAAGACAAAGAAGCACGTTGACAATGTAGTTTCCCTATCAATTTTGGGGACCGTAAATATTAAAGAAAAACTTACAGACTTTCAATCAATCATCATAACATGAATGTTAAGAAGAACCGTGAAATTTTATCTAAAATAATAGATTGCATTTTCTTTTGTGGGAACTTTGAAACTCCCTTACGAGGACATGAAAAAGATGATTCAGTAAATCCAGGTGTATTTAGAGGATTAGTAAATTTTGCATATAAATTAGATCCAGATTTAAAGAATCACTTAGAAACCAGTAGTGTCTTCAAAGGTGTTTCCAAGACCATTCAGAATGACATACTTGACTGTCTTTTACAAATACACCGTGATGAAATAAGGGCAGAAATCAGCAAAGCTTCCTTTGTAGCTGTCATGGCTGACGATACAACAGATGTGTCTGAACATACACAAATGATCATTGTTTTACGGTACGTCTTGGATGAAAAAATACTTGAACGCTTTTGGGGATTCTTTATTCCAGAAAACCAAACCACTGATGGAATATCAAAATGTATTCTACAACAATTGGATATAATCCTTCAAGGGAATCGCCAAAAACTGATAGCTCAGACATTTGATGGTGCAAATGTCATGAAAGGCAAAAAAGCTGGTGTTCAGGCGAAAATAAAAGCAGTTTATAGTAATGCACATTTCACTCACTGTTATGCGCATCAACATAATTTAATAATGAGGAATGCAGCAAACATTACACGAAATACTAGAATATTTATCTCTAACATTTTGGCTATTCCGACTTTCTTTTCTAGATCACCACAGCGTCTTTCCATTCTCAAGAAGCATCTGGATGTAAGCATTCCACGTCCATCCGCCACAAGGTGGAACTTTAACATGCGGACCATAAATAAAGTTCATGAAATGTTCAAGCATTAAAAAAATGTCTCACTGAAATTCAGTCAACATTCATTCAGTAGATGAAACCGTTGCAGAAGCGACAGGAATTCTGAAATATTTGAACGATGAAAATTTCATATTTTGGTTAGAGCTATTTCATACAAATTATGTCTCATGTTGAAATTATTTATAATCAAATGCAATCTCGGGAAATTAGCATATATACAGTCAATGAATACATAGCTAATTTCAAAACTGCTATTTTAGAGATAAGAAACTCCAAATACTGTGAAAATCCTTCACAAACACTCAAGGCCGAAGCTAAAGAACTGTGTGACAATATATCTGTTGATATAACGGACAGATATTCTTCAACTAAACATTTAATACTTGCTAAATTGTTTAACAAGAAAAGCTTTGCTAGTTTTAAGAAAGAACTACCTACAGACGAGATATCCTTGACAACTGAAGCATATCCCATGATTGACAAACAAAAGCTTGAAACTGAGTTAGAAATATTTTATAGTAGGTCAGATATCCATGAGTATTGCAAAGTAATTGATCTCCTGAAATTTATTTTGGAAAACAATTTAAACGATGTTCTTAGTGAAATCACAAAACTCATAAAAATTATCTTGACAATTCCCATGACTACATCAGAGGCAGAACGTTGTTTTTCAACTCTGAAAAGAATAAAAACTTTTCTAAGGAGCACCATGGGTTGCGAAAGACTAAATGCACTTGCAGTGCTTTCAATTGAAAAAAAGTTCTTCAGCAATCATTCAGAAGTTAAGGAGAAAATTATCAATCTTTTCTCACAAATTAAAACAAGAAGAATGGAATTTACTTTCAAATAAATATAAGTAAGCTATTCCAAATATTTACATCTATTTAGAATTCCTTTAAGTTATTGTATTTTTATACGTGTGCATACGTATAAATTATGTATATTTTTTATGTTTGTTTTATTTTTACACAATATTAAAACAATACGCATTTCTTTTAAACAGCACCCCCACTAATCTTAGGCACGAGCCGCCACTGCTAACAATTAAACACTATCAAGCTTAAACAAATATTTTATTCATTGCATTTTACAATTAAATGCGTTTTTAAGTTCTCAAAATTGAAACTTCTGCGGTTGTCTGCTAAAACGGTCTTATACTGGGAAAAAACTCGTTCCACGTCGCATGAGACTACTGGGGCATATTTCAAGCTGGCCATTTCTTCGGCACTTAAAATTTTTATATGATCTATGTCATCCAAATTTCCTTCATTTTCAAAAGCCTTCCCACTAATAAGTGCATCGAGACGTTTTAAAGTAGCAAAACCTTTGTTCTTTGAAATGACATTCTTCAGCTTTTTACGAAATTGGGAGTCATCCATCTCCTCAAGTGTCATTTCGACCTCTCTAATTAATTCAATAGATTTTGAAAGACTCAGCCCTTTAGTCTCCAACTTTGCAATATTTTTTGTTAAAATGGAAAAACTGTTGGCGATAAAGCCGAGATCAAATGGCAGTGATTCCTCATCCAACAGTTTTTTGGACTCCAATATACTTTGGGCCTCTGTTGAATCTAGAGACATTATGACAGGAGTAATTTCGGGCAAATGTTTGGCGTAATAATGCGCTGCATCTAACCACATACACCATCTTGTTACAATGGGACTCGGTGGAAGGGGCACTCCTGGGGCTAGTTCCCTGAACTTTTCGATCCGATTGGGTGCTTTTAAAAATATACTTTTTACAGTTGAAATCAGTTTATTTAATTTTGGGTGCGCCTGCCTGACTAATTCCGCAACCCTGTGCAAGCCATGGGCCAAACAAGTAACGTGCACCATTTTCGGATATAAAACCTGAAGAGCATTCATAGCTTTGGACATATATGCAGCTGCATCAGTGGTTACAAGGAGCACATTATTATAAAGGACTTGCTGCGGCCACAAAAACTGTAACGAATCGTTAAAAAAAGCAGCAATTGTAGAATGATTAACTCTTGGCAGACATGCAATATTTCCCAAATAGCACTTGCTGCGTTCCTCTTCTACCCCAAGAATGCCAAACACAAAGCAAGCAATAAAACGCTTCTCTACATCAGTGGTTTCATCAATCGAGACCCACAGTTTCATTCCAGCAGCTTTTTCTCTGATTGACTTCACTTTTGCTTCGTACACTTCACTAACGTAATATTTTCTTAGTGTAGTCTGATTTGGAATATTTCTATGTGTGTACCTATGAAGAAAGTCTTTGAATACATTATTGCTCAGTTTATGAAACGGAATATCCGCTGCAATCAACGCTTTGAATAAGTCAGCGTTGAACAAATTATTCGTACTGGCTCCTAAATCAGTTGCTGCAGTAGGAACGTCGCCTAACGTTGCCGTGTAGGTCTTTTTTGCCAGATGTGCGTTGGTTTTTAAATGCTGCTTTATTAGAGATTTTTTACAACTTTTGATCTGTAAAAATACAAATCAATTATTTAATGGTAATATATACATTTAAAGGAAGGGTGGAAAAAGTTATTTGAAGCCGATTAACATTTATTAATTAACGTAAAAAGTAGATAAAATAAATTGTAAATTTCAACGTTCAATCAAAGTTTAATACAGCTAGATTTACCGTTATAGAATTTCAAAAACAAAACTACTATAACAACGCCAATCTATTAGTCAACTATATTGCAAATCTTATGTATTAAAGTTTGTTCCTACCTGGATATTGCAGTATTTGCAGGTTAAGCAATTGCCAGTTCAAATTCATCGGCATATCTTGCCATCCGTTCAGCAGGAGTGCTAATTATTTTCGGCATTTTTTGTTTAGTTTTTTTAGATCTTGTAAATTCTTCCTGGGTACTAACACGCTTTAAGCATCTACAAGGACGAGATGTCTGTACATATTTATATATATGCCTATAATATCACTCTTTTTCAACAGACCAAATTTTAGACCCTTTTTTTATGTAAATTCACATCTGTTAGGGTTATACCACGTTTAATTCATCTAAAAAAAAAATGAATAAATTAAAAACTCTTATCCAAATATTTTCTTTTAGCATAGTTTCGGCAAAACAAAACTTATTCCAATAAATATTTTGCATATTCTTTTTTAAAAAGTATATTCGTTTTTTTTAAAGGAATATGTTTTTTATCAAAAGAATATTCTCTAACCCAATATATGTAAAGAATTGTTTTTTATTAAAGAATATTCTTGACATTGCCCTACTCATTAATGTATATACTGTTTATATACTGTGAACAATTGAACACTCTATGGAACTTAAATATTTTATTTATTGCATTTTATAATTACATTAGTCTTTAAAATATCAAAGTTAAAGCTTCTTTGGTTGTCCGCTAAAATAGCCTTATAATGAAAAAAAAAAAAAAAACTCGTTCCAATCGTAGGAGATTACTGGACCATATTTAAACCTGGCTATTTTTTCGATACAAATTGTAGTTACAATCCTTTGGACACTACGGGACCGATATATCGGCCCTGGAGACCTAGGGCAAAAAGGATACGCGGATATTTCGTCCCTAATATAATCCCCTAATAGAATGGCTCTCATTAGGAACCAAAGGTTATTGTAAATTCACAACTACGAAGGTTTTACCATGTTTAATTTAATTTATATAAAAAAGAAAACTTAGACTCGTATGCAAATATTTATTTCAACATATTTTCGGCACAACTTATTCCATAAATATTTTGCATATTCTTTTTTTTAAGAGAACAGGCTTTTTGTTAAAGGAATATTCTTTAAAAAAAAGAATATGCTTTTTGTTAAAAGAATATTCGCTAACGAAATATATGCAAAGAATATTCTTTTGTAAAAGAATATGCTTGTCACAGCCCTACTAATTACAGGCCTTACAGATATTAAAAAGGGCTTATACCCGCACCAGCCACAAACACTCGTTCAGTAAAGATTATTACTCAAATACTCACTTAGCTACTTCAAACAAATATATCCCTTTTGTGGGGTATATATATATATGTGTGTGTATATGCATATGATGTGGACCCAAGGTTGGGACCATGAGAGGAAAACACAGAACTGATTAGGTGTAAGAAAGCTATATTAACCGCAAAATTTACAAGGATAGGATAAAGAGTAAGTGTAGCTTACTATCCAGTGGTGTCCATTATTGGTAGTTGTACGCGCTGCTGATTCTACGGTATTACAATACAGTCCCCTGACAGTGTTTATCTCACATCTTAATATAATACTGGAAGAGTTCATGATGTAGGTAAGTTTCAGTCTCACAACAATATATATAATATTATATAAGACGAACTTTGTCTAGATGCGTTTTTTTTTAAATTTTTTATTACATTTTCACCCCAAACAAAGCACATTGCCACTTTGGTGTAGTGGGCTACTATCAGGGTCAGCAACTACTGGGGCACTATGTAGGGATTTGGGCAGCAAGATGTCGGTTCACGTTGCACTTGAACTTCTACATGTCAGTACAGTTAGGGAAGCAGGATCCTGGAATGGAATTCCAGAGTCTAGCAGTTCTGGGGAAGAAACTACTGGAGTAGAAAGATCTTTTACATCTAGGGATCTCTACTGTGTGGGGGTAGGATTTAGCTGCATGTCGGGCTTGTCGAGGGTGTCTGCGTCGTGGGGGCACAAGTGTCTGCAGTTTGTCAGAGCATTCACCATTAAAATACTTGTAGAACAAGCAGAGGGAGCAACGTTTCGTCGATGGGACAGAGGCTGAAGCTTAGATGCCAGTTCAGGGCCTATCAGATTGGCGACTCTTTTTCGAACATTGTCTAGGTGCAAGAGACTAGTTATTGAAGGGAACCAGTTTAGTCTTGGCAGCATTGAATGTGACCATCCATTTATGTCCCCATTCCACTACAGATTGGAGGTCATCCTCTAGTGTTTTTGCCATTTCTTTAGATATGTGTTCATTTGTTTTCCTGTCATGCATGTTATAGAGTGTAGTGTCATCAGCATATATACCCATCTCAGAGGCAGTTTTATCGGGGAGGTCATTAATAAATATCAGGAACAATAGAGGTCCAAGAATAGACCCCTGAGGCACTCCCGCATTATATCACACTGTTTAGATGTTCGACCGTTGAGGACAACCTGGATTTTTCTCTTATCTAAGAAGGATTTAATTATGCTAAGTATTCTACCAGTGATACCGTATGATTTAATTTTCCTTGTGCCATACCCTGTCAAAAGCCTTAGATATATCTAGAGCTACCACTCTACCCTCCCCCGCTTTGTTCAGTGAATGGTATATACGTTCAGAGATTACAGTGAGGATGTCAGCTGTGGAACGGGCTTGTCTAAATCCATATTGTTTGTCAGTCAGAAGTTTAGCATCTGTAAGGTGCCGGACTAGAGCATGGTTAATTATGGTCTCAAATATTTTGGCGAAAAGTGGGAGGAGGCTAATGGGGCGATAATTTGATGGGTCAGTTCTTTCGCCAGAATTCTTGAATATTGGGACCACAGAAGCGGTTTTCCAACAGCCCGGAAAGCATGATTCATTAAGGCATTTGTTGTAGAGTTTGGAGAGAACTGGAGCTACTTCGGCTGAGCACTTTTTTAATAGCACAGCTGGGATGAGATCAGGTCCACATGCTTTTGAAGTGTCAAGATTTTTTATGATAGAATGTACCTGAGCAGGGGTGATTTTAAGATCATCTAGTGTGGCGTCTGTCCGCAAAGGAAAGTCAGGCAGGAGGTGGTTGGAAGGGTCCAGTGTGGAGTTCGAGGCAAACCGGCTGGCAAGCATATTAGCTTTGTCGGTTACTGAGCAAACAACCTCGTGATTGTTGGTTAGTGGGGGAATTGTTGATTGCCCATTATTTACTACACTGTTGTAGATTTTCCAGAAGTCGCAATTTCCTAATTTTTGTGCTTCAATGCGTTTTTTAGTGATTTCAGTAAATTCTCTCTTGGCTGTCGCTATTTCTTTCTTAACGTTATTTTTAGCTTCTATGTACTTGTTTGTTTGAACTGGACTTATGTCGGTTAAATCTGCGGTATGCATGCTGCCTTTGAGCAATGGCAGTTGCACAAGTCGAAGTAAACCATTGGGGAGAATGGGGCTTGCTATAAAATTTCCGCATGGGAACATGTGCTTCCATTGCTGTTTTGAACCATTCAGTGGTCTCATTTGCGCACTGTTCAGCAGGAAGAGAAAAAATATTTCCCCATGGGGCATCTCTGATAAGATCTCTGATGGCTTCCCAGTCAGCCTTTTTATAATATCTCGTTGTTTTGAGCACTGGCTCTTCAGTTTTGGATCTAGAATTTAGGGCGATTTCTACCATTATCACTGCATGGTCACCGTTCCCGAGTGGGCTGTCAGCATTTGTTTTACAATCCTTGGGAACTGTAGTCAGAAATAGATCTAAAAGTGATGCTTGTTGTTATTGCTGGTCAGGGAAACGGGTTGGAAATGTAACCATTTGTGTTAGGGAGTGAGATATAGCAAAACTATGTGTTGTGCTGCTCGCTGCATCTGTGTGAGTAGAGAATCCAAGCCAGTTTTTGTGGTGAACATTAAAGTCACCAAATACATGGACTTGGGTGCTAGTGTCGAGGGAGAGTGCTATGTCTATACTGTTAGAGACTTTGTTTATTATGGTGCAGTCCTGGGTCGAGGGAGAGCCGTAGAGCAAATAAAGGTAGCTAATGTTGTGTTGTATGTTTAGTCTAAAGCACATAAAGGCTTGATCGTCCGTTTCTAGGTTTGTTTCTCTAGTCAGGGGGAGGGCATTACGAATGTAGACTCCAAGTCCATGCATATGTCTGTCAGAGTCCTTACGGCAGAGTGGGAGATAGCCAGGCATGTTAAAGTAGTTAGAGGGGATGGAGGAGTGTAGGTTAGTCTCGCTTAGTGCTAAGATATCCGGAGTATTTGTTAGGAGAAATGCTTCAACATCAGCTAAATTACTTCTAAGCCCACGGATGTTAGTGAATGCAAGCCTCAAGGGAGGAGGCAAGTTGAATTTGTTTGTCCCTAGGCCTGGTTTAAGCTTATTTTTTTATTTTAGTGTCATCATGTTTTTAAGAGTTTCAGTTAGGTTAGGGGGAGCTGAACAAGAGATTATGCAGGATATCAGACATGCAACACAAGTAGACCGTTGGCTGACCTTTCCATGCGCGACATGGCACTACAAACAACCCGACATTATACAACTGTTGATGGAGCAGCCGCCCTAACCGCTACCAAAGAGTTAGGGCACCTGTACTACCAGTCGGAAACAGCAGCCAGGAACTATAAATCTGGTACCCTCAGCCCATCAGAAGATCACCCCAATCTAATTGCACAAGCATGCATGGTACTCAAGCACTCCCAAGTGCCCAGTTATGAGGGGTGGGATGTGTCGGGAGTGGGGGAACGGCATTCAATGCCCTAGACAAGAAAAAAGATCTACCACTAAGTGTTTTATCGATTCACCTGTGATAGTGTCTCTGCGCCTTACTAATAGGCAAAGAAGGAGTATGGAAGCCGGTGATAGACAGAGCCTATCTACTCCTTAAGCAATTTAGGTTTGCAGACCGGTAATTTGTTTGAGTCAGCAGCTCTAGGAAGGTTGTCGTCCCTCCCCTTTGGTTTAGTTTCAGAGTTTTCCTTCTCTTAGACAGGTGATCTGGGAAGATCTACTGGGTCCATCAGCCCTGAAAGGGTTTGCTCCGTGCCTGGGTTCTACTCCAGGAATTTCTGCGACCCCACGTGGTTAGTTAATGTTACAGGGTTAGCTTGTAGAGGTTATATATCTAATGAATAGTTACACTCTTCAAAGTTATTTAGGGGCATGCAGTGGGAGCAGTTTTGAGGGGATGCTTGTTAGAAAAGCGTTAGTGCAGATTAGGACTTTTACCTTAGGTTTTTTTCATTTTTTTTTTTTTTTTTATAACTTTATGTTAGTTTGGGTTCAGGATAACGTTATAGTTTGAGTAGGTATTAGGAATTGAGCTAAGAAATTGAGCCCAGTCACTGTATATTTAGGTTTACGGAGGTTAGGGTGTAGGTGCAGTACACTCAGGGTGTAACTGGAAGTACATTTTAGGTTATGGTGCATTTCGTATGTATAATTAAGTAATATATATTTGAGCGAGTTTTCAGTAGATGCAAATAGGAGTTGTCAGTGTTTTCACTATTCAGGGGGAGATAGTTTCAGTTTTCATTTAAGAATCATAGAGAGTTTTGCATGGCATGGAGTATCGGCTTGGTTTAGAATTGTTGGTTGCAGAACCATCTAGGAAGAGGCAATTGCTATGTAATGAAGATCGCTTTGCATCCGAGTGCATACTTTGGCTGGTAAGTACCTAAATGGATAGGAATGAATTCTAATGTATGTCAGGGGTAGAAATGTATAGATGTTTAGTGAAGACCGTTAGACGGTTAGTATGTGAAAGTTAGGAACTTGAGGTTAAGGATTCCACTACTTAGGCATATGTATAATGTAGGGTTTTAGTGGCAGCTAGAGGGGGGCAGATTGTTAGCTTTCAAGGGTCAGGGTTATTTACTTACAGATATACAGTGAAGTTTCATTTGGATTTAGAGTTTACAGTATTGTTTTAGTTTGGGAGGAAAGAATAAAATCTACCTTTCTTTTCCCCTTTGTGGGAAGTTTCCTTCGTCTATAGTTGGAACGGTTTTTCTAGTTTTGAATTTTTGTTCTTCATCTGAGCTTGAGGTCAGATGAAGAGGAATGGTTTCTTTTAAGAGTTTTGAGGATGATGCATTTGTTTTTATCAGCCATGGATTTTGGGATTTATGTTTCATAAACCACGCTCCCTACCCACCTCGGAGTCCAAAATTGGGGCATAGTAAGGGGGAACCCATTCGCCTTGACCATGTCGAGGCTACGTGGAGGATATACTCTTTTGGTAAGGAGTTCTCAAGCACTATATTTTCTGTTCAATATGTCCTCAAAAATACATTTGCTCAGATGGAGTGTTGAGTTCTGGTCTTTTCAACTGATTGACCCTTGCCACCGCCTTCTAGCACTTACTTGGTTTATCTATTTTTTGTAGTGGGGTAAGAAAAAAAAAAAAAGATGGGAGTAGCTTTAAGTTTCGTCCTTTGTTGTGGTAGTTGGTACTTTGGGTGTAAGTACTAGGACTTGGCGTGACTGGCCGATTGGTTGGATCGAGCCTCTCCAACCACCCGTCTAGCCGAAGTAAGGGCCAAAGTAATGTGTTGCAGTGCCTAGACTTTTATGCACCCAGGTCTAGGTAAGGTCAATCACCAGGATCACACCTAAAGAATTACGGGTAGCACCCACGGCTAACTGGTTGCCCCATTGAAGGATTTTTACCCTCTGCAGGGGGGGCAGTCGGCTTATTCTACAAACAGAGCAAAAAAAGCGGGGGGGAGACGGGGTTGGTAAGTACGGAAGGAAAAGGAAAGGAATGGGGAAGGGGGTGGTTGTTTTTGTTTTTGCAGAACATAATAAGGTTTTACAACAGAGAATAGAAAACAAAAGCAGAAAATCGATGTAGGTGAATTTCGCCTCAGGAAGCCAATAGACAACCTGATCTGGTAGCACCAGACAAGGTGGGGTGTAGGCAAAGACGCAAGGTGGGGGTTGGCACAGACGAAAAGTGGGGTTGGCACAGACAAAAGTGGGGGAGGGCAAAGTCGCAAGGTGAGAGAAAGAAAAGACGAAAGGTGGGGGATGTCACAGACGTAAGGTGGGAGAAGGCAAAGACGCAAGGTGGGGAAGGCAAAGACGCAAGGTGGGAGAAGGCAAAGACGCAAGGTGGGGAAGGTAAAGACGCAAGGTGGGGGAAGGCAAAGACGCAAGGTTGGAGAAGCCAAAAACGAAAGGTGGGGAGAGGCATAGACGTAAGGTGGGGGAAGGCAAAGACGCAAGGTGGGGGAGGGCAAAGACGCAAGGTGTGGAAAGGCAAAGACGCAAGGTGGGGGAAAGCAAAGACGCAAGGTGGGGGAAGGCAAAGACGCAAGGTGGGGGAAGGGAAAGACGCAAGGTGGGGGAAGGCAAAGACGCAAGGTGGGGAAAGGCAAAGACGCAAAGTGGGGGAAGGCAAAGATGCAAGGTGAGGGAAGGCAAAGACGCAAGGTGGGGGAAGGCAAAGACGCAAGGTGGGGGAGGGCAAAGACGCAAGGTGGGGGAAGGAAAAGACGCAACGTGGGGGAAAGCAAAGACGCAAGGTGGGGCAAAGCAAAGACGCAAGGTGGGGGAAGGCAAAGACGCAAGGTGGGGGATGGCACAGACGCAAGGTGGGGGAAGGCAAAGACGCAAGGCGGAGGAAGGCAAAGATGCAAGATGGGGGAAGCCAAAGACGCAAGGTGGGGGAAGGCAAAGACGCAAGGTGGTGGAAGGCAAAGACGCAAGGATGGGGAAGGCTAAGACGCAAGGTGGGGGAAGGCAAAGACGCAAGGTGGGGGAAGGCAAAGACGCAAGGTGGGGAAAGGCAAAGACGCAAGGTGGGGGAAGGCAAAGACGCAAGGTGGGGGAAGGCAAAGACGCAAGGTGGGGGATGGCACAGACGCAAGGTGGGGGAAGGCAAAGACGCAAGGTGGGGGAAGGCAAAGACGCAAGGTGGGGGAAGGCAAAGGTGCAAGGTTGGGGAAGGCACAGACGCAAGGTGGGGGAAGGCAAAGACGCAAGGTGGGGGAAGACAAAGACGCAAGGTGGGGGAAGGCAAAGACGCAAGATGGGGGAAGGCAAAGATGCAAGGTGGGGAAGGCAATGACGCAAGGTGGGGGAAGGCAAAGACGTAAGGTGGGGGAAGCCAAAGACGCAAGGTGGGGGAAGGCAAAGACGCAAGGTGGGGAGCCAAAGACGCAAGGTTGGGGAAGGCAAAGACGCAAGGTGGGGGAAGGCAAAGACGCAAGATGGGGGAAGGCAAAGACGCAAGGTGGGGAAGGCAAAGACGCAAGGTGGGGGAAGGCAAAGACGCAAGGTGGGGCAAGGCAAAGACGCAAGGTGGGGGAAGGCAAAGACGCAAGGTTGGGGAAGGCACAGACGCAAGGTGGGGGAAGGCAAAGACGTAAGGTGGGGGAAGGCAAAGACGCAAGGTGGGGGAAGGCAAAGACGCAAGGTGGGGGAAGGCAAAAACGCAAGGTGGGGGAAGGCAAAGACGCAAGGGGGGGCAAAGATGCAAGGTGGGGGAAGGCAAAAACGCAAGGTGGGTGGAGGCAAAGACGCAAGGTGGGGGAATGCAAAGACGCAAGGTGGGGGAAGGCAAAGACGCAAGGTGGGGCAAGGCAAAGACGCAAGGTAAGGGAACGCAAAGACGCAAGGTGGGGGAAGGCACAGAAAGGTGGGGGAAGGCACAGACGCAAGGTTTTGGGGGGAGGCAACTACAAAAGGTTTTGGGGGGAGGCAACTACAAAAGGTTTGGGGGAGGCAACTACAAAAGGTTCGGAGGGGGAAGGCAACTACAAAATGTTTGGGAGGAGGCAACTAAAAAAGGTTGGCGGGGAGGCAACTACAAAAGGTTTGGGGGGGGGAGGCAACTACAAAAGGTTTTGGGGGGGAGGCAACTAAAAAAAGTTTGGAGGGGGAGACAACTACAAAAGGTTTGGGGGGAGGCAACTACAAAAGGTTTGGGGGGAGGCAACTACAAAAGGTTGGGAGGTGGGGGAAGGCAACTACAAAAGGTTTGGGGGGAGGCAACTACAAAAGGTTTGGGGGGAGGCAACTACAAAAGGTTTGGGCGGAGGCAACTACAAAAGGTTACCATATATATATATAGAGAGAGAGAGAGAGAGAGGGAGAGAGAGAGAGAAATAGATAGATAGATAGATATCAACCACATCTCACTGCTCAGTTCTTGAGAAGGAAGCACTCGCTATCCTGTAGAGGTCAGCAATTTTTATTGAGGCGGGTGGGGATTATTGCCAGAGTCCGACCATAAGTCCCCTAGAATTTATTTTTAATCTGAGGAAGGCATTACCGAAAGTTACATCTCCCATAATATTAAGATGGGTAATAAAGCTAATGGTTTCTGATGTTGGTATTAAATATGTAAAAGGAAATCCTACTTTCTCTATACAGGCATTATCCAAATTACATTTTAAAAAGATACAAAAAGATGACAGATTAGAAAATATGGAAGAGGAAGCGTTGCATCATCGCCATCATCATCATCATCAACATCATCATTGGTTTAACAGAAGAGGAAATCTAACAATGGGTTGAAAACGGATGTTCTACCAATATATCGATTTGCCTCAAAAGCATTACACAATCATCACAATCATCACAATCATCATAATCATCATAACCATCACAATCATCACAATCATCATAATCATCACAATCATCACAATCATCACAATCATCATAATCATCATAATCATCACAATCATCATAATCATCATAATCATCAAAATCATCATAATCATCATAATCATCATAATCATCAAAATCATCATAATCATCATAATCATCATAATCATCACAATCATCATAATCATCATAATCATCATAATTATCATAATCATCACAATCATCATAATCATCATAATCATCATAATCATCACAATCATAACAATCATCATAATCATTATAACCATCACAATCATCACAATCATCATAATCATCACAATCATCACAATCATCACAAGCATCATAATCATCATAATCATCATAATCATCACAATCATCATAATCATCATAATCATCATAATCATCACAATCATCACAATCATCATAATCATTATAATCATCACAATGATTGTGATCATCATAATCATCATAATCATCATAATCATCACAATCATCATAATCATCATAATCATCATAATCATCATAATCATCACAATCATCACAATCATCATAATCATCATAATCATCATAATCATCACAATCATCACAATCATCACAATCATCATAATCATCACAATCATCACAATCATCACAATCATCACAATCATCACAATCATCATAATCATCATAATCATCATAATCATCATAATCATCAAAATCATCATAATCATCATAAAAATAATAATCATCACAATCATCATAATCATCATAATCATCATAATCATCACAATCATCATAATCATCATAATCATCATAATCATCACAATCATCATAATCATTATAATCATCATAATTATCAAAATCATCATAATCATCATAATCATCAAAATCATCATAATCATCATAATCATCATAATCATCACAATCATCATAATCATCACAATCATAATCATCACAATCATCATAATCATCATAATCATCACAATCATCATAATCATCATAATCATCACAATCATCATAATCATCACAATCATAATCATCACAATCATCATAATCATCATAATCATCACAATCATCATAATCATCATAATCTGGTTAACGTCCATTTTACATGTTGACGTCATGCGTTGCACGATTTTATTAAAACTGACTTTCAAACTACCCTATCTCTGTCCAGTTTGTCTTGAGCAAAAAAAAAAAAAAAAAAAAAAACCTTCAATGATTTGGATATTTCGGCTTCTCCAGCAGTTCAGTTTCATAAACGTTTCTAGAACAAACTAGACGAGTAAGTAATGACCAGGAAGATGACGACCAAAATAAAAGTAGAATTCATGCAAGTAAAAATAAACAGTTCATACACATGAATAATATACATTTTATTTACAAAATATCAGACGGTATAGATCATTTAAAAGTTTGTATGATGATAGTGTGTTTCCAGAAATATTTCTCATCAAACCCCAAACCCTTCTCAAGTTCATGCTGATGTTTAAGTATGAACAGTTTAGTCTATTTATTTCTTGAAACCCGAAAAGAAGAATATGAGGAAGACCTTATATTCTTCTTTTCGGGTTTCAAGAAATCTCTTCTGGAAAATATTTTTCCCTATTTTTCCAGTATTTCTTCATCCCAACAGAGTTCTGTTAGTTTCATCTCAATTATGACTAATTTTTTATTATTATTATTATTATTATTATTATTATTATTATTATTATTATTATTATTATTGGCTCACAAGGAGCTTTCACATAGATCATAAAACATCTCTCATTGAAAACAACCTGTGATGTTCCCTGGAAGCTGAATGACAAGTTTCTCTGGATTTTCAGTACTCTCCACCTCTTTCAATAACATTTGCAAACGAATTTGCATTACCACAACAGCCACTTAGCATTAATTTCTTGTTAGCAGCAGCCATTACTCTCCACTGGAATTTGAGTGGCAATAAGCCTCTCCAAGGTCCCAGTTTTCTTGGCACTTGTCCAGCGGAAATCTGGTCAGCGCTCTCTCCTCAGTCTTTCCATCCTCCTTGACCCTTCTCAACTATTTGGCATCATTCTGGGGGGGGGGGGGCGGTGATTGGGTAATGGAAGGGGATGGGGGAGGGGATAGAGAACTTATATATATGCAGCTTCAATGTTCTTGGTTCCATGTAACGCTTCTTCATGTTTTGTCTCTGTAGCAGCTCATCTGGTCCACGCATGTAGCTCATGTGTATTAGTCTCCACATTCAAGAATTTTCCTTAATATTTCAGCTGCTTTCATTATTGGCATTCGTTGTATCTTTCTAGCCATTCCTCTGATTTCAATGTCAACCATTCTTTTTTCAAAGTTTTTCAGAATTGTTTCTAGTGCTGCTACTGTTATAGGTTTTTTGTTTTGTTTTTTTGGGGTTTTTTTTTTTCATCATCCATATCCCTTTCAGCTCTCTCGCTAGCTCTGTGTATTTGCTCCGTTTCTCCTTTTCTTTGATATTTACCCTATGGTCAGCTGGAACAGCAAAGTCTACGATTTGCAGGACTTTCTTTCTTGTTAATTATTACGACATTCGGTCTTCTTGCTTGGATGGACACTTTCCCATACAAAACTCTATTTGGATATCCTGGCTGAAGATCCTGGTAGTGTTTATTAGTGTCTCTAATTTATTTTCGGTCCTTGCGAAAGTTTCAGATCGTCAATGTACATCAGGCTGTTCATTTTTTCCTCCGTATTAGAGAACTTGTATCCAGCTTGGCACTTTCTCAGTATATTGTTCAAGGACGTCATGGCTATGATGAACAATAATGGTGATAGTGAATCTCCTTGGAAGATGCCTCTTTGTATGTTAATTTCTGTTATGTGTTGTCCATCGGTTTTCAGTTCCAATCTCCATATTTTCATTGCATTTTCTATCACATTGATGATCTTTCTTCTTCTTCTTCTTCTTCTTCCTTCTCCTCCTCCTCTTCTTCTTATTATTATTTATTAAAGATCAGCAGCAGCAGTTGGTCAATGGAAAATTTTCTCTGTATTTTCAGTTAATCAATAAATTTAATGCATTGCCTTCTTCTGGAACTTCTTCGACTTCATCTTCTTCTTCTTCTTCTTCTTCTTCATCTTCTTTGTCTTCTTCTTCTTCTTCTTCTTCTTCTTCAACTTCGTCTTTATCTTCTTTTCTGCATCTCCTTTTACTGAATATTCTTCTTCTTCTTCTTCTTTTACGACATTTTTCTCGTCTGATTCGTTTTCAGTAGTGCTTATTATAGGATCACCACGAAACAAGGGGAAACAAAAGATCAGGTTTGAAAATCAGTTCTGCTATAGAAATTCAAAACGAACGGCGCCTAATAAGGTGTCATAATAACTACAAAACTCTGAGAATCACTCAGGGCGAAGTGAGTGGCAATATGTCTGTTTGTCATTTACGTTAATGCGGATAAGACAAAATTTATGACTTTCAATGCGGAGGGGGGAGATCAAAGCTCTAGATGGAACAACTCTGAAAAAAGTTACTGAATTTACGTACCTGGGTAGCAACATAGGTTCCACGGAGAGAGATATCGAAATTCGCATCGCAAAATCCTGGCGCGCGCATAGGACGAGCTAGATTCTCGTACGTCCAGCAAAGTGCACATGACGCCAACTGTGGAAGATCTGAGACAGCTGATGGAAGACAGAGAAATTTGAGAGAGAGAGAGAGAGAGAGAGAGAGAGAGAGAGAGAGAGGGGGGGCAGAGAGAGAGAGAGAGAGAGAGAGAGAGAGTCACATTGGTCCGGGCAAGGAGCCCGATCATATATATATATATATATATATATATATATATATATATATATATATATATATATATATATATACTAGCATTTCAGCCCGGCGTTGCCCGAGTGTTTGGATGTGTATGTTGAGCAAAAAAAAAAAAAAAAAAAAGTGTTAGTAGGAAGGCAGGCTCGAAAACCTAAACGTTTATGCTGTTACGACCACCGCCAAACTAGAAGCGATATTTTTTAAATTAAGGCTAGACAATCTAAAGGAGAGGATAACTTCCAAAAATATCAGCGAAAAAAGTGAGCCCCTCCCCCTGTAGAAAAGTGCCTAGTTGAAGGGGAAGATATTAATGTTTTCAGCCAATTTTTCGATATTTGTCGTATAAAAGGTCGAACTTTAAAACGATACTAATCTTGGTAAAATCCATCGCCTCTATTAAAAGTTTAGGGCAGACATGCAAACATACATACATACATACATTTATATATTGGTAACTAACAATTTTCGACCCAAACTGATGAAAAAGCTTGTCCTATCTCTGAATACCCTTTATGTAAAATTTCAAATAGTTAGACAAGAAATTGTCTGAGTAATTTGGAAGAGATCGCAGAGGTCAATTTTTTTAAAACATTGACCCCTATTATGACCCCTGAAAATTTATTGTTTTGGGCTCAAATCAAGTTATTAAGTTAGATCCATGTCCAAGGAACCTATATTTAAAATTTCATGTGCGTAGACCCAAAATTGGTGGAGGAGTTTGGTAGAGTTCTCAAAAGTCAAATCGTTGAACTTTGACCCCTTAATCGCCAAATTTCTGGCCAAAAGCCGATCACATCGATTTTCCCAAATCTCAGTACCCTGTATATCAAATTTCGAGTCTGTAGACTAAAATTGACAGAGTTATTGCGTAGGGAAATGTGCACAGACACACACACACACAGACACGTTCACTTTTATAGATATATAGATAGATATAGAGATAGATAGATTTGTTTAACAAAAATATATACGTATACATAAATATATATGGAAACAATTTTGTGTTTACTATAAACTTTTTTCGCAAATATTATGCAAGTATAAATCATGTAGAATATCTGCATGAATATAATTACAGGTAATAGTTAACTAAAGGTGATTATCCCATTAAAAAACAGAAGCTACTAATAGGGAATTAATTAAAATGAATGTTTAAAGGAATATGCAAATTAGCTAGATCGTTTGCTAGTGAATGCAATTCCACAACCAAGATATAAGAAAAAAAAAAAAAAAAAAAAAAAAAAAAAAAAAAATGTATTTTCTTATTGTTGTATAATAACACAAGCGTATGGAAGCAAGGAGCACAAACGAAATAATTCAGTTCAAACCTTTATTGAGGGTCAAGGTGAATTGGTATACACGGTCTACTAGGCGTCAGGAAGGCCGGAATAGGGATCCAGGTGTTATGGTAGGTTGGAGTCCTCTGGTGGTAGGCCTCAGGGAACAAACAATGATAGGTGACTAAGCACTTTTGAATCAACTGCTGTCGCCAAGAGAGGAGCTACTGCTGCTGCTGCTGGAAAGAGTTGAGGGGAACGGCTGTGGCTGCTGCTGCTGCTGCTGCTGCTGGAAAGAGCTGAGGGGAACGGCTGTGGCTGCTGCTGCCGCTGCTAGAAAGAGTTGAGGGGAACGGCTGTGGCTGCTGCTGCTGCTGCTAGAAAGAGCTGATGGGAACGGCTGTGGCTGCTGCTGCTGGAAAGGGCTGAAGAGAACTGGCGTGGCTACTGCTGCTGATACCGTCAGCGAGGCGATCCGCTCTGGTTGGCAATCTGCCGGTAACTGACTTTTTTCTCTGACGGTCGACTTATTTATACAGCGAGCGCGGACGTAGTAGGGGACATAGCGGCTCCGAGGCAAAAATGGCTGTCGTATTTTTTATTTGTGTTAGTTTTCCGTAATTAACCATACATCAGAGATTCGCTTATTTGGAGGTATATTCAGTTGTATATATCCCATCAAAGCTGTAAACATTGCGAATCAGCTTATGTAGGAATTGCGTCGCGACCGTACTCCGTGACCTAACTATTTATGTTTGAAGTGCATGTGAGAGGGGTTGTCAGGTGTATTATTAATATTTCTACTCCTAATTTAGTTGATGCCGTTAATGTGTTTTCCACCCGGATGATTTGCGGGTTATGCTGTTGATGTGTTTTGACACCCCGATGTGTGTTTAATACGGCTCTGAACATTTTGCCGACAAACAACATTTGTCTCCGCGCCGCCATTGTTGTTCCATAGTTCCTCCTCGTCCCGTGCTTCGTTTATGTAACTGTGTGGGGATCTTGCGATATAGCATTATTAAATGAATAGAAAAGAGGCTTGCCTTTTTTCTGTTGTTCAATCTTAAAAAGAAACACTAGATAAGTGGATAGTCCTTAATCCGCAGAGTTTCGAAGAAATACTTTCCTTCTCATTAGAGGGTAGGAATTAGCAAAATGCAGGATCGGATTTTGCATGCAAAAGTATTTGATGAAACAACAAGTAAGTCAAAGATCTTACTTGAAGACAAAAAAAGTGAAGCCGAGGGAATATGGTGAAAAAAAAGGTGATTACACATGAATGGATAGTCTGGTGGAAGATAAATAATCCAGTGACGGTAAAATCCAAATGTAAAAATTCAAGAAAGTCAAATATATAAGCCGTTAATTATGGCATAGTGACTGTCTCTTTTCTTTAATTGTACTTGTAAACTGTTGACTATTTCTTTCCAGTTTATCAGAATGTATCTCGCAGTCTTCTTAGATGGGTTCAGTATTGGAATGTCTTTGATAAGTACCGATAATCGATAATCAAAACATTCAGATAAAAGAAGAAACAGGCGATCTTGACTAAAGTTGGTGCCTTATACAGCCTTACATAACAAGTGCATTTGAAGTTTTATTAACGCACAAGCAGAAAGGCCAGGCATATAAAATCAGCAGTAAGTTCTTTGATATGACAGAGGTGCGTTCGAAATTTTTGAGATGAGGATTGATAATTTTGTATTATTTAGATTCTTCGGACTACTATTCTCATCTTAGTGTTATTTTCACGTTTCAGTCGATGTAACCTCCGACCTTCTTCAGGTGTGTCTTGTTGAACTCGGGAATCATCAGGTACATTTCGAACGGAACCTTTTATGTAATCCATTAATCCAAATAACAGTTTATAGTTAAGCATCATACAAATATACGGCATAATCATGTTCACACACCGTTTCCTGTTAGATCATCGAAGTTAAGCAACGTTGAGCCTGATCAGTACTAACATGGGTGACCATTTGGGGATTTCAGGTGCTGGATGTGCTCTCCACTTGTCTCGGTATTGTATCCAGTCGTCCTGGACTTCTCCTTGCCACTGGACTCAAGCAATGCCGATTCAGGAGAGGTATGGTTGAGGATTGTGCAACCCTTGCCTCATTATTGCACATGCAGCTACCCTTACAGGGGGTATCGATTGTCTTTGGAGACTGAAAGGAGGCGATGAAGATCAAGCAAATATAAAAATGCATTGCAGACGGAGGAGATTACTAGAGGGGACTAGAGTTTCATGTGTGTATTATTAATAAAAATGCCCATACAAAAACGTCTGGAAACTTATTGAAGGCACCTCATAATTGTATTATGCATGTATAGATGTGGTCTTTATTTATATTTATTTAGTTGGCTTATTTTATCCGCAGATTAACCCTTTGGAGTTATTTAATGTTGAAGAAATGGTTTGGATTTTGTTTATGTATTGTTTGTTATTTTTGTAGATTTTGTTGATATTGAAACTTTAGTAGAAATAATACTATTTGATGGGTACTAATTATATATTGAATTTTTTTTTTTTTTTTTTTTACTATATTTTGTTCTATAACCTTTTTTTTTTTTTTAATTACATTTTCACCCCAAACAAGGCAAATTGCCACTTTGGTGTAGGGGGCTATTATCAGGGGCAGCAACTACCTACTGGGGCACTATGTTAGGATTTGGGCAGCAAGATGTCGGTTCACGTTGCACTTGAACTTCTGCATGTCAGTACAGTTAGGGAAGCAGGAACCTGGAATGGAATTCCAGAGTCTAGCCGTTCTGGGGAAGAAACTACTGGAGTAGAAAGATCTTTTACATCTAGGGATCTCTACTATGTGGGGGTGGAATTTAGCTGCCTGTCGGGTTTGTCGAGGGTGTCTACGTCGTGGGGGCACAAGTGTCTGCAGTTCGTCAGAGCATTCACCATTAAAATATTTGTAGAACAGGCAGAGGGATGCAGCGTTTCGTCGATGGGACAGAGGCTGAAGCTTAGATGCCAGTTCAGGGCCTATCAAATTGGCGACTCTTTTTTTAACCTTGTCTAGAAGTGAGAGACTAGTAGCAGATGCACCAGCCCAAATGTGGCAACAATACTCCATACATGGGCGAATGGTGGCCTTATAGAGGTACAGGATACTTTCAGGTGTCAGTAGTTTTCTAGCAAGGTAGAGAGAGCCTAACCTTGCTTTTTTTAGAAATTCTAAGAGGTTTTTGGGATCAACTTTGTTAAAAATGTCTTTCAGATTGTTTTCTTGGTATTATTTTATTCGTGGTTGATTGAAATCTATGCAGTTGGTTCGGATGCGTTTCACTGGGTAGGGTTCTTGACATGGGATACAGTTTAGTGCTTTTTCGCCTTTTACTAGATATGAATGGGTGGCAGCTATATGTCCTATTTGTAGTCTTGCTATTATTACTTTTCTTCTTATCATTTTTCTGTTGTTTTTTTTTTTTTTTTGTTTTCTTACATGAAAGTCACCACTTATCAAGGCCCGGGAGCCACTCGGGGATAAAGGTTATTGCATGTACAGTAATCTATGGGATAATATCGTAGTAATCGTTAGAAATGAAGATTTTATAAAGTGGATTACTTAAGGGGGCGGTTTATTAGGAATTTGTTTATGTTAGACTTGAAAATATCCAGGTTGTAGTCAGGTGGGAAACAGGCAAATGGAAGAGAGTTCCACAGGTGTGTACTTCTAAGAAAGAAGATTTGCTCATGGAATCTACGTTTTGATTTACGCACAGATAAAGAGTGGGGCAAATTATTGACAGTGGTTTCAGGTAGATGGGTGTTTTTCATGAAAGATTGGCAAGAGGGGACCAGAGATTGGAGCTCAGATCAACACTTGCCATGGAAATAATGATAAAACAAAGACAGGCTCGCAACGTCTCTTCTGTGGGAGAGAGGTTGCAGGGAAGGGAAAAGGGTATCCCCCACTAGGCTACGAAGTCTATTTTGTACTCTGTCAAGGCAGGATAGGCTGTTTTTAGCAGCTCCTGCCCAGATATGGCAGCAGTACTCCATCTTTTGACGTACTTAGCTTTTATATAGATAGAGAATTGCATCAGTAGTGAGATATCTACTGGAGCGGTAGAAGAATCCCACCATTTTTCCAGCGACTTTGGCAACAGATTTGATGTATGTGTTCCATTTCAGATCAGGAGTAAAGGTAAAACCCAGAAGGTTGTCAAAACACGGGGCCTCACCCAGACGAGAGCCATCCATCACAATTGATGCCAGCTGGGGATCAGAGCGTTGATGATGTAAGGATAGGAGTTTGGTTTTGGATGCATTAAAGGTAACCAGCCACATCTTCCCCCATTGTACCATGCGCTCAAGATCAGTGGAGAGAGAATCAGAGAGAACTTTGTCATTTATGGCGTTTGATGTGTTGCCATAGATGACTGTGTCATCAGCATAGATGTCAATGAATGATTTAAGTATGTGTTTTGGGAGATCATTGATGTAGATCAGGAAGAGAGTTGGGCCCAGGATGGACCCTTGAGGGATACCAGCATTAATACTGTGGGTTTCTAATTTCTGCTCATCAACCACTACTCTTATGAATCTATCAGAGAGAAATGATTTAATAATTGAGAAAACATTTCCAGTTATACCGTAGCTGGAAATCTTGTGAAGTAGGCCTTTATGCCATACCTTGTAGAAGGCCTTTGATATGTCAAGAGCAATTGCCCTAGAAAGGAAGCCTTTGTCGAGGGATTCACTAATCCTATGAGATATAATCGTTAGCACATCTGCTGTAGATCTAGCAGAATGGAAACCATATTGCATGTCACTAAGAAGGTTATTTCTGCTGAGGTGGTTGACTACTTCTCTATTTAGTATGGATTCCAGCAGCGTACTCATGACGCACAGGAGACTTATTGGTCTGTACTGAGAGAGAGATGATCTGTCACCTGAATTCTTAAATACAGAGCATACTGATGAGGTTTTCCAGGGTGTTGAGAAGCACTTCTCCTTAAGACAACGCTTAAACAATTTTGTAAGTATGGGGGCAACTTCTGGTTGAAGCTTTTTCAACACTATAATTGGAATTCTTTACTGAAATCAAGGTTCTTGATTAGTTTGGCGACATTACGCACAGATATTTGTATGTTGCATAGCATGTTGTCTATTATAGGAGGAGATATGGGGAGTTGATGGCCTTCGTCGCATAGGGTAGAATTAGCTGCGAAGTTCTTGGCTTTATCTGATGCTGACGAGATGACCTCAGGTCCATTGATGATGGTTGGGATAGAACACACACTTCTGTTCAGGATCCTGTTTGCTATATGGCAAAACTGGTGGAAACCAAGCTGCTGCTCAGCTACTTTGGATTTAACAGACTGAGTATATAGCTCTCTTGCATTTTTTATTACTCTTTTACGGTGGTTGCTGGCAGTCCTGAAAGCAGCTTTAGTCTCAGTACATCTATTACGTTGGTAGCTATTTGAGATTTTAACTTCTGTCCATTCTTTGAGGGTGAGTTTAGTTTGGTAAAGTCTATTTTCTTTGCAAGAGTTCCATAGCTCTTGCCATTTAGACATAATAAAGTTATTTATTAGTGGTTTGTAGTATGTGTGGGGTGTTACGTTGTTGCTCTATAATAAAGGGTTGAGTGTGTTTGTTGCGTCATCTCTAATAATGGATTAAAAGAAATGACGTGTTATATTATATATTCATGTTGTATCATAAAGGGAATCGTGTGTGAGTGACATGTAGTTTCAGAACCTACCTCTTCTTCTTCGATGTTGGACCATCTGGAAATTTCTCGTCCTGGAGGGAGATTTGATACCTGTTTTTGGATGAAGATTCAATCACTCCAAGACAAGGAATTAGTTCTATAGTTTTTATTTCACTTTCTCCAGATGTCCTGCAGAAGGTAGAAGTTAAATCGGCCTGTGTGGGTTCTTCTTCTACACACGTCAGCGTTCGTCCCCCCCCCCCCCGTGAAGAGGATGAGACAACGGGAAGCCGTCCGTTGTCTTCTGTCTCCAAATCAAATCTCAACGATTCAGCTAACCTGATTACATGACTCACACGCAATCAAATCAACTGATCTTTTACTTCCGGACAATGTGTCTACACTATAACTCACCTCTTCCTCTCTCTCTCCCTCTCTCTATTCCTTAACATTCTCTCTCTCTCTATCCATTCTCTAACAGGGGTACTTCTATGTTGCTTGAGTTCATTTTGAGTGGTTCTTTTGCTGCTGTAGCAGCTTTTATGTTCCCTTTTAGTCCGACATGGCTGGGTATCCAACAAAAGGTAATGTGTTTGCTTTGAGTAATAAAGTTAATCCTGCTCTTTAATGCATATAATTGTGATATATTATTTTTACGGAATTTTGTTTGTTATGATAATCATGTATGATTGTATAATTATTTGTAATATTAGTTTTCACAACTATTTTCCTGCTATTATGATAGGTAAAAAAACAAAAAAAATTGGATAGATCTAGTTCAGGGGCGTCTCCAAAATTTTCGAACTGGGGCAGCCATAATGCTCACATTTTAGAACTACGCTGGCAGAAATTAAAAACAAAAAAATAATCTCATTTTTTTTTTTTGTTGCTTTTCTTTGTCTTTATATTGGTAACGTTTTTATACATTGAAGTGACCTTCATTGGAAGTGATGATAATAATTTCGATACAATATTTTCAATTATTTTTACCTGGGCAACACCGGGTAAATACGGCTAGTCTTATATAAACTATATGATAGACCTCTATCCACAGGTCTCCACAGTTTTTGAGCTGGGGACAACATTGCTGAGTTTTTAGAGCTATGGATGCCAAAATTAAAAAAAAAAAAAATGAGCTGGACATGTTTTATACTGTTTTGCTTACCAGTTTTGCTTTTTAATGAAACTGGTTCTCCCATACCTCATTCTTTTAATCATTTTCTGAACAAAAAGACAAAGCACTACGGTATTTTCACACACTTCCATTTTTTTTTTTTTTTAATTTTTCTTTAATATTTTGACGTTTTCCATAAGAGTTCTATGGACTGGATTAAAGACTTTGCTGGGTCGGATTTGACTCATGGGCCATACTTTGGTTTAGTTGAATAGGCAGGGTCTGCCAGTGTCCACCTGATTGCACCCGGGAATCACCATACTCTTCAGCACATCCAGGGACACTTTGGTGTTGACTTTCAAGCTGGCTTCGAAGATGGGAGGTGGCATGATGTGGTCCTCACCTGAAACCACACCAAAGAGCATAACCGTGGTTACATTGAGCTGTGTCCTCGAGTGTTGAACCGTCTGGATTTGCATTTTGAGGGTGCTGGCAATGGTCCTGTTGTCATAACTTGGATTAGTAAAGAGCATGAATTGTACAGCAGCACATCTCTGATCTCGTTCGTTAAATATTGTGTCACTTTCAGACATGATAGAAGGTTCTTATCGCTCTTGAGATTTGTACACAACTGGCCAACTAGTTTACAACAAAAGAAAGAAAACTGATTTTCATCAAATGGAAATGGAATCATGTCGTCTTTTCTAGGGCGACAATTTTATCGTTCCACCCTGTAAAATAATAATGAGGAATAATGTTGTACCTGGTGCTTCTTAACTATTCTTCTTCAATATTTTCAAGTTTTTCGCATTTTTATTTTTAATATTGTTTAGGTAAGAAAATGCCAAGTCACGTAGGTATGGAGTTGAGAATTGCAGTAAAATTTTGGAGGCGCAGTGCATAGAGGTGTTGAATCTCTATGATTCCAGGTGAGCATTTTTTTTTTTTTTTTACACGGTAGTCACCACTTATCAAGGCCCGGAAGCCACTCAGGGATAAGGGTTATTGCAAGTACAGTACGTTAGTGTGGAGATTTAATGAAGTGTTTACTTAAGAGGGTGGTTCAGTAGGAATTTGTTAACGTTGGACGTGAAGACATCCAAGTTGTAGTTAGGTGGGAAGCAGGCAGACGGAACAGAGTTCCACAGGCGTGCAGTTCTAAGAAAGAAGCTTTGTTCATGGAATCCACGTTTTGATTTAGGCACAGATAAACAGTGGATTCAGCTAGACGGGTGTTTTTCGTGAAAGATTGGCGAGGGGGGACCAGAGATTGGAGTTCAGACGAGCACCTGCCATGGAAATAACGATAAATTGTATGAAGATAGAGGTTTCAATCCTACCCAAAGCCAGCCAGAGGATTAGTTGGCTAAAACATGATGAGACGACAACAACTATGGAAGGCAGTAATTATTGAGGACAGAATTAAGAGACTCGGCATTCCTGTCCTGTCGCGGTTGACTACCTAACGAAGGCCAGAGTAATAATTGGCCGAAACATAATGAAACAATAACTTGAAGATGGGGTTAATAGTCTGCAAATAAATAAATAAATATATTGTCAAGGATGATTCAAGCGCACTTGATGCGTATTTTATTTTATTCAAATAAATGCGTGTAGGAGCGGTTAAGAAATATCTGTACGTATTATATAACTCGTGTGTATGTGTATAAATTCTGTTTTCCCATTGTATATGTTTGACGCGTGTGTTTCTCCAATATGTAACGTTTTGATTTTTGTTACTTAGTTATGATAACAAATGACAGGCTTAAAAAGTCTTCAACTCCCACCCCTTTAATGCCAATTTTCATACCTTGAAAGCGATAACGCGCTAAAAAAGCTCACAGAGATGAGTTCGCTCACACCTCATGCATTTAACAACAACAACAACAACAACAACAACAGCAGCATGCTTTGGACATAAAAACACAAAGATATTACTTGCAAGAAAAAAAAAAACAAAAAAACAAAAAACAAGCAATAAAACATTTTCGCTCTCTGAAAACGGACCTGATATGATTTGAAATTATTAAGAAATGTTTCGACTTTTTAAGAGAAAAGGGAAAGAAATTGGATAGCGTTTTTCTTCCTTCTTTTAATAATAAAAAAAATTGCATCTTAACATGTTCTAAAAACAGTTTTATCTCTTTATTCAAAGTTTTTACATTTCTATTGATGCTTCCAAGAGATTTCATACCAATTTTTATACCTTTAAAGCGGACACGCGCTAAAAAGAAGCCCACAGAGAAGAGTTCGTTCACATCTCTTGGGTTTAACAACAACAGCATGCTAAAAAAAAGTAGTGTTTTTTTTAGAAATTTACCTGTAAAGTTCGATGTTTAAAACCTTTTTTTTTAAACCACGTTATTTGTTTTTTCTTTTGTTTTTTTTTTAATGAAACCTTGGTCCTTGCTCCTTTAATTGAAAAAAAATTAGGGCTTGAATTACATTTTTCGAGTAATTATAAGCTTGGAAAGACAGGGGGTCGAATAATTCACGCCCCTCCCCATTTTGAAATGTCTATTAAAAAGTAAATAATTAATTTACCCACCAAAGTGTTATATATCACAAATTGAAGAGAAAAGGTAAATAAATAATATATTCAAATTTAAAACAAAAAAAGTAGTGTTTTTTAGAAATTTACCTGTAAAGTCCGAAGTTTAAAACCTGTTTTAAAAATAACCACGTTGTTTTTTTTGTTTTTGTTTTTTTGTTTTTTTTGTTGTTTTTTTTTAATGAAACCTTGGTCCTTATTCCTTTAATTGAAAAAAAAAAAATAAGGGCTTGAATTACATTTTTCGAGGAGTTATAAGCTTGGAAAGATGGGGTGGAATTATTCACTATTTTTCACGAAATTTCTGACACACCTAAGTATGCTCTGGACATAACAACAAAAGATTTTACTTGCAAGAAAAAAAAAAAAAAACAAAAAAAAAAACAAGCAATAAAATATTTTCGCTCTCTGAAGATGGGTCTGATCCAAAATTAATAAGAAATGTTTCAACTTTAAAAAAGAAAGAAAACAGAAAGAAATTGGATCATATTTTTCTTCCTTTTAGTAATAAAAAATTTGCATCTTAACGTGTTCTAAAAATAGTTTTATCTGCATGTTCAAAGTTTTTGAACTTAAACAAATATTTTTAAATGCGCTCGATACAAAATAGAGAAATCGATTTTTAAATAAATTTCTGTAAACATCAAAGCAGCTATGCAAATTAACTTGCGTTTCTGATTGGTGGGTTTTATAGAGATGTAAGATACTGGCATGCGCGAGAAGTTTTTTTAAAAGCAGCAGTTTGAGGAAAGAAGCTATTTATAGTAGATAAGTTTAACGGTATCTGGAAATCTATACAGCGAAGGGGTGCGATTTTGCTGCTAGTCCGTTTGCTTGGGGATATTTACGCTGAGAAGGGTAAAAATGCATATTCAATGGGAGTAGTTATAAAACGAGCACAGGAGTGCGACATTGTGGTGATGGGACAGGGTCTGAAGCTTGCTAGATAGTGTGGTCTTATCAAGTTTGAAATTCGTTTAGTTCTCTCTCTGCGGGAACTTACACACTAGGGTCAGAAAGTGGGATTGAGAAGTCAGTGTTCCAAAGGAGGGGCACTCTGGCCTGCAAAAAGTGCCTTGGCAGCCCAGTCGGTATTCTCTGGTGAGGGCGCCTCAGGCGATTAGCAATAAACTAACTCCTTCTCAAAGAGAGAAGGCAAAGCCTGGGAGGGTGAACCTCGTAGAATTGCACAGAACTTTACTACCACTACAAGCAGCAGGGACTTGATCATTACTGGAATGGTCTAATCTTTGTTGATTTTGGGGGTGCAGGTGACTGCAGGTCTTAAGTTAGAAATCCGTTCTGTCCAAAGGAGGGAGGCTGGTGGTTGGTACACCAGCCCAGATATAGAAATAATACTCCATGTTTATATACGTGAATAAATATTATCTCCACGCAGGTCGCAGGTTACGTCCGGGTGAATAGCGCTAGTTTAGGATAATTGCCGACGATTGTAATCTTAAAGAAGTTAAATCTACTGAAATGAAATAAATTCTGTCTTTTTTTGACAGATTTAACAGCCGCAGATGCAAAATGCATAATGCACAGGATATTGAGCTGCTTTTAGCAACTTTGAGTTTTGCTACGAGATTATCTTGATGCGAAATCAAGATTTTCGCCTTTATCGTTTTGAAGGAGGAAAAAAAAATAGTCAAGAATTTTATCTAAGAAAAACAAAAAAACTTTGCATCTTTAAAAACAAGAAGAAAAAAGGTGAAAGGAAAATAACCTTTTAAGATTGAAGAATTCAATCTCTGAAGTGTGTTTGATTTTGCAAGCAAGCAAATGATTCATCAAATCTCAAAAAAATTGTTTTCTTGTTTGGCAAAGGGGATTAGGGTTAGGGTTAGGGGAAAGAGAGAAATAAAGAAAGTGTGTGTGTGTGTGTGTGTGTGTGTGTGTGTGTGTGTGTGTGTGTGTGTGTGTGTGTGTGTGTGTGTGTGTGTGCGTGCGTGCACGCGCGTGCGTGCGTGCGTGCGTGTGTGTGTACGTGTGTGTGTGTGTGTGTGTGTGAAAGACAGAAAGAAAGAGAGGGAAGTTTTTAAAACGAGTGTGTACGTGAAAGAGAGAGAAAAAGAGAGGGAGGGTAAAAAGAGAAAGAGATAAGGAGAGAGAGAGAGGGGGGGAAGGGATGAGAGAAAACTTTTAAATAGAATGGAACAAAGAGGGGAAGAGAAAGAGAGTGTGGAACAATAAAAGAAAGACTAAAAAAAGGGAAAGAAAAAAGAGAGAGATAGAGGGGATATAGAGTAGAAATTGGGAGAGTTTTCGCCGAGTGTGAAAGAAAGTGAAAGTTAAAAATAAAAAGAGAACAGAGAAGTAAAGACAGATAAACAGAAAGAAAGAGAGATAGAGTAGCAAGAGAATGGTAGAGAAACAAACGTTGAAAAGAAAAAAAGAAAAATGAAGGAGAGAGGGAGAGAGAAACAGAGATAAAAGTGAACAAGAAAAAAGAAAAAGAGAGGGAGGAGAATAAAGCAAAAAGACAAAGAGAAGTAGAGAAAGAAAGTGTTGAGGGAGGATGAGAGAGGAAGGGAAAGAGAGAAAGAGAGAGAGAAAGAGAGAGAGAGAAAGAAAGAGTAGCAAAAGAAAGGTAAAGAAAGAAACGATGAAAAAAAACCTAAGGAGAGAGAAAGAGAGAGAAAGGCGAACAAAGAAAAGGAAAGAGAGGGAAAGAAGAATGAAAGCGAAAAGACAAAGAGAAGAGAGAGAGAGAGAGAGAGAGAGAGAGAGAGAGAGAGAGAGAGAAAGTAAGAAAAGGGAAAAAAAGGAGAAGGAAAGATGATAATCGTGTCAAGCTGAGACGTTAGGCTAAGAACAAAGTGTAGTATCTGTTCTGATACTACACTTCACCTTTTCTGACCTCGATCAGTAAGAGGAGAAATCCTTCTAGACTGAGGCAATTTTAATTTTGGTCCTATCCAGAATGCCCATTTTTGGGGGAGCTTGATTTTCCCCATATTAAAAACCGACCTTGTGGCTAACTCTATCCTCGTGGGGAGGCAAGTAAATAGGAACAGTTAGATATCACTACGAAATTTAGGGAAAGAATAATAATGTTTTTATATATCTTCTATATTTTTATAAAGTAATAGGGTTCGTGTGTTTCTGTCTGTGTGTACAGCTCTCCATCATCAACGAAATATAAAGGAGGTAAGAGGGTAGATCTCTCCTGGTAGAGAAACATTAGAACCCATTTTAGGATCTATGCCTAATTTCTTTATATACTAGTCTACAAACCACCCCCATATCGAATGACTTATGCTCATTTGCATATCACATTATATTAAATCTCTTTAACTAATTACCTCGACCTTATTACATATTGGAAATATTCTAATCATTTCAACTGTACTATTTACAAAATCTATTTAACATTTAATTATTTAATATATTTTCATTTAATTTTATATTCGATTTATTTCACTTTACGTATATCATCAAAACAATTCATTGGCGAGCAAAGCTTTATGTTTTGGGATTGTATTGAAAATGTAATGGAAATTTCAATTTCGTTCCGTTTTAATCTTTTATATTTTACTTGCCAATATAATTGAAAGAATACAATTCAACTATCGTAATTTTATATAAATAAACAAAAACAAATATTTTAAAATAAAACTTTATTAAAAAATAAATAATTTTATTTTTAAATGAAAAAAATCAATTTAGTAAAATAATTGTATTAAACACCCCCAGCCTTGTCAGCAAACCTGTAAACCTATAAAAGTTAACATTTCGAATGTAAACAGTGATTTTTCCATTTTGTTAGCGCTTGCCGCAATTAAACACAATTAAAACGGAACTAACTTTATTTCCATTCTATTTTTTAAACAACCCCCAAAACATAACGCTCTCTTCCAGTTATAGCCAATTTCTTTTTAATTAAATAAAACAGGTCAAAATAAACAGATAAGCGCATTTTCTTTTACATTTTTCTTACAACCATTGTCATTTAACCAACTGCAGGATATTGTTACTTTTGTGGGGTTGTTTTGAAAATGGCACGGAGATTATAATTTCGTTCCAATTTAATCTTTCTGGTCGAGCCTATTTCGAAAGCCTGTTTATCATAGATTTGAACTACAAATAATTTATTACATTTTGATTATTACTATCTTAAGACTTAAAGCTTATATTTATTTCATTTTTCTATTTATATATTGAATTAGTTATTTCCAGTCTTATTTAAACTTAGTGCTTTCTTTAAACCGGATGAACCTTTTATAAAAATATAAGTTTAACGTAAAGAACACGAACAAGGTTTTATTCAACTGAATTTCTTCCAGTTTACTAACAAAATATATAAATTTAAAAGAGATATAAATAATAAAATAAAAAGGTTATGTAATTTAAAAGAAATACACGTACTCACAAAAGCAGAACTTTTTTTACACATTTTTTTCTTTAAAACCATAACAATGAGACTAACAATTACCTAGATCTTAGTAATTATTTGTTTTAATAGAACTGTTTTAATTGTACTGTTTACTTAGTTAACCTAAGTTGGTATTACATTTATTTTACATTTACTTTTCTTTTTAATTATTACTTTTAGACTGTGACGTTTACACCCGGAAGTAATGAGTCACACGTAGGTCGCTTTTATTCATTCCTTTTGGTCAAGATCAAAGTGTAGTATCTGTTCTTCAGATGCTGCACTTCATTTTCTTGTTCTCTTTCGGTGGAGGAGAAATCCTTCACGACTGAGACAATTTTTATTTTTGTACCTTTTCTCCACGTTAAAAAACGACCCTGGTGTCTAACTCTGTCCCGTGGGGAGGCATAGTAAATAGGTACAATATAATTGTTTATAATTGTACTATTCAGAAATATTATTTATAGTTCGTCCATTTCAGTTAGTATACATTTCCTTTACGCTTAATTAATTTACAATCATTAATATCGTTAAACAATTCCGTTTAAAACCGAAATTATGCCACCCAAACGAAGTAGAAACGAAAGTGAGGAAGAAAGAATAGAAAGATTGGAAGCTAATAGACTAAGAGTTGCTGCAATTCGCTCCAATGAAAACAATTCAGATAGAGAAAGACGTCTAGAACTTAACAGGATACGTCAAAGAGAAAGGAGAGCAAGACTGTCAGATTTGGAAAGAGAAACCCAACGTGAAGCTGACAGAACTAGACATGCTGTAAGGCGGTTAAATTCATCACAAGATGAAATTCAAGAAAGGCAAAGATATGCACTGGAAAGAGAAGCAATATTACGATCGAATGAATTATATGAGGTAAGTAGACGTACACAAGGTGAGTTGAGAGTGGCTCAACGACATCAGAATGAATCGGAAACCCAACGAAGCTTTCGCCTATACCAAGGGCAACAACGAGAGGCTGCATGGAGAGAGAGTATGATTTTGCCCCAGCAATTGACAGAAAACGAGGCAGCTAGACAACGAATGACTGCTTTGAGACACCATGAAATAGAACACTGCAATAGAAAAGGATTGCTCTACAACAAAAATGACTCTCTCACTACAGCTGATATAGGAAAAATGGACAAAGTATGTCAACATTGCTCAGCTGTAAAATTTAAAGGAGAAACCCCTGGTTGTTGTTGTTCTTCTGGCAAAGTTGTGCTTGATAGCTTTCCACCACTGCCTCAGTTGCTTCAAGATTTGCTCTCCGGCAATGGTCCCATCTCTAAAGATTTTCTGCAAAATCTACGCAGTTATAACAATTGTTTTGCAATGACATCATTTGGTCACAAAATTGCGGCAGTACATGGGTGGAATCCTTCTTTTAGAATTCGAGGCCAGGTTTGCCACCAGATTGGGAGTCTTTTACCACCTGAAGATGAAACAGCAAAGTTTATTCAAGTCTACTTCTTGGATAGTCTGGAAGAGGAACTACATAATCGGGGACGTGACAGTAGACTCAATAGAGACATTCTCCAAAGTCTGACTGAATTTTTACATGAGAACAACAGCTTTATTTGTCAGCTGAAAACAACAAAGGAGAGGATTGAAGAAGAACACTTGGTAGAACATAAAGTTGTCATAAGGGAAGACCGAAGGCCGCAAGAAGAGCATCCACGGCGATTCAATGCTCCAACAACAACGTATGAGATTGGAATATTAATGGAGAATGAACCAACAGCTAACCGGGATATTGTCTTGCGTTTTAGAAATGATACATTAAAATGGATATCCGAACTACATCCCCTCTACGATACTTTAATGTACCCGTTAATGTACCCCTATGGTTCTCCATCTTACAACATCTACATGAAGGCATCCAATGGGCGAAAAGTTACCCAACAGCAATTTTATTCGTACCATTTAATGACTCGGCCTGGAAACTATTTTCTCTGGTACCGAAGGCTATTTCAACAATGGCTGGTGGATGTGTACTGCAAGATTGAAACAGAAGTTTACAGTTCCTGAGGCGTGAGCAACAGACCCTGAGAGCTGACAATTATAGCAACTTGAGAGATTCAATTCTTAGGGAGGATGGGAATCCAGAACAGTTTGGTCTACGAGTTGTACTTCCGGCAACTTATACAGGAGGCCCTCGATACATGTTTGAGCGTCAAAGTGATGCCATGGCATATGTTCGGCGAATGGGCCGAGCCGACCTCTTCATCACGTTCACAACAAATCCAAAGTGGACAGAAATTACAGAAAATTGTCTTCAAGGGCAAGACCCTCAGGATCGTCCAGATATTGTTGCCAGGGTTTTCAGGCAGAAGCTAAAAAAGTTACTTGAATTTATTAAAAAGGGAGGATTTGGCAGGTTGAGGGCTTTCCTGTACAGTATTGAATATCAAAAAAGAGGACTGCCGCATGCACACATCCTCACCTGGCAGGCCCCAGAGGACAAACTTCTACCAGAAAAAATGGATCTCTGCATATCTGCAGAGATCCCTGACAAAGAGGAAGATCCTGATCTTCATGCTAAAGTGATGGCACATATGGTGCATGGACCTTGTGGACCATTTAATCCAAATTGTCCATGTATGATTGACAACAAATGTTCCAAAAAATACCCAAAAGAATTTCTTCAGTGTACCAAGCAAGGCCAAGACTCTTACCCCAAGTACAGGCGAAGAAAACCAGAAGATGGAGGCCAGACTGGTACAATAAGGATGAAGAGAAATGGTTGGTATGTTAATCAAGAAATAACAAACCAGTGGATTGTTCCGTACAACAAGGTCCTCCTTCAGCAGTTCAACGCTCACATTAACGTAGAAATTTGCAGCTCGATCCAAAGCATCAAATATGTCCTCAAATACGTGAATAAAGGATGTGATCAAGCAGTGTTTGAACTACAAAGAACTGATGGAGCAGCTAACCAACAAGGCCAAGTACAAAGTCACATTGTGGATGAGATCCAGCAGTTCCAGAATGCAAGGTATGTCGGCAGTTCAGAGGCAGCCTGGAGGATATTGGAACATCCCATCCATGAACATTTCCACCCAATTGTACAACTTTCTGTTCATCTTGAAAATGGGCAGCGTGTCATGTTCTCAGCTGATACTGCTCTGGAACGAGCCCAAGGTCCACCGCCTGCAACAACTTTGACAGCATTTTTTCAACTCTGCCATGAGGATGACTTTGCAAGGGGTCTCAAATACGTAGAAGTCCCTGAGTTTTACACTTGGAACAAATCGACAAAGAAATGGATGAGAAGAATGCGTGGGGTACAAGTTGAAGGTACTGAAAATGATGATGTATGGAAGGCACCATGCATTGGGAGAATCTACACGATTAGTCCAAAAGCAGGGGAGTGTTATTTCTTACGCCTGTTGCTCAATGAGGTTGCTGGTCCAACTTCATTTCAAAATTTGCGAGCATACAATGGTCAGGTGTTTGAAACATACAGAGCAGCGTGCCTTGCTCGAGGCCTTCTAGAAAATGACCATTACTTGCATCAAGCAGTAGGAGAGGCAAGTGCCACTCAATCACCTTCAAATTTGCGAAGCCTATTTGTGATAATTTTAACAGCCTGTGAGCCAAGAAATCCTCTTGAGATCTGGATGGCTTTTCGTGATGTAATATCTGAAGACATTCTTCACAGACACAGGCAAGAAGTTAACAATCCAGAAGCAGATTTTAATGAGGACATCTACAATAAAACTCTTTGTCTAATTGAAGAAAAAGTTCTCCTTATGTGCGGTCAACCATTGGCAAGCTATGGATTACCTGCACCAATGCAAGGGAGAGATGAAAGACTCACGAGAGAGTATCAACGTGAAGTTACTTATAATCTTGAAGAACTTCCCTACAAGCAGAAAATATGCAAGAAAAACTGACCGATTCTCAAAGAGAAGTTTACAATTCATTCATGGCAATGTTGGAAACACAAGGTGAAATGAACAAAAACATGATGTTTCTTGATGCTCCAGGTGGTACGGGCAAGACTTTTGTAATCAATTTGATCCTTGCAAAGATTAGATCCATGAGAAAGATTGTGCTTGCAACAGCATTCAGTGGCATTGCTGCTACTCTACTACAAGGTGGCCGCACTCTTCACAGCACTTTTAAAGTACCCTTGGATACTCATCGAATGGATCAGCCAGTTTGCAAAATTACTGGTAACTCAGCCTTGGCAAATGTAATTAGAGACACCTCTGCAATCATTGTAGACGAAGCCCCAATGACGCACAAGAGTGCTTATGAAGCAATTGACCGAACACTGCAAGACATCACAGGAAACAAGAATCCCATGGGTGGCATTCCAACCTTATTTTGCGGTGATTTCCGTCAAATCCTCCCAGTGGTTAAAAATGGCACAAGGGCTAACATTGTCAATGCAAGTTTGAAACAATCCTATCTCTGGAGGCACGTTATAGTGAAGAGACTGACTACTAATATGAGAGCCTATATCTCTGATAACACAGCTGCAGCAGACTTCTCAAAATTGCTTCTCCAAATCGGTAATGGTCAGTTTCCTATCACTTCTTCACCTGACACAATTAAGATTCCAACTGCGCTTGGTAAATGTGTCGGTAATCAGAAGCAACTGAAAGACAAAGTGTACCCAGACCTGCAAAACAATGGAAAATCACCGGATTGGCTTGCTGAGAGGGCTATTATTTCGCCATTAAACAGCAATGTGAATCATTTGAACAATTCAATAATGGATGAATTTCCAGGAAACACAAAGCAATACAAGTCAGTTGATTCGGCTACTAATGAATATGAAGCTGTTCACTACCCTGTGGAGTTTTTAAACTCTTTGGAGATATCTGGAATGCCTCCACACATTTTAAATCTCAAAATTGGATCGCCAATCATGATTCTTCGATCCATGGAACCGCCAAAAACAACAAACGGAACCAGATGTGTTATCACCAGATTGCACACCAATGTACTTGAGGCCACCATTTCCTGTGGTCCCTACAAAGGCGAAACCGTTCTACTGCCAAGGATCCCCTTAGTTCCATCGGACTCAGTACTTCCATTTAAATTCCGGAGACTCCAATTTCCTGTGAAGGTGTGTTTTGCAATGAGCATAAACAAAAGTCAAGGTCAGACATTTAACACCATTGGCGTAGACTTGACATCAGACTGCTTCAGTCAAGGTATGTTCTACGTCTCCATCAGCCGGACAGGAAGTTCAGAAAAACTCTACATTCTGGCTCCAAATCAAAGCAGCAGAAATGTAGTTTACCCTGAGGCTCTTTAGTGAAAAGTTCGAGAAATGGATATGAGGAAAAACTGACATGATCTGATTGTGGTAAGTTTTTAGTATTGAATGTGCAAGATAAAATTTAAGCAAGAGTTGAAAATGACTTCAATGAAAAATTTACTATGTAACATCAAGTAACCTTCCTTTTTGATGAAAATGTTTTGTGAAGTTCCTGATTGAATTTCAGTCACTACAAGAGGTAGTTAAAATGTTAATCACCTTATGCAATCGTTGCTCTTACAACATCAACTTACTGGAAAGGTGCCCACAGATTTTGGTACCCGAGTGCGCAACAAAGCTCCGTGCGAAGCACGGGTATCTTTGCTAGTATATATATATATATATATATATATATATATATATATATATATATATATATATATATATATGACAAAAGTCTATATTCCAAATGTCATGATGTTCATCATCTTGCAATTCATTCCTTTAATTCTGTTGACATTTACAATTCTTAAAATGTCAACTGAATTAAAGGAATAAATTATAAGATGGTCAAGATCATGAAATTTGGAATATAGACTTTTGTCATTTATTAATTTAATGCTCTGTAATTTGTAATTACATTGAGCTTCTTAAACCAGGATTGGTATATATAAAAAGGAAATATAAGTAAATAAAAATATTTCCACAGATATATATATATATATATATATATATATATATATATATATATATATAAAGTAATAGCAATATTCTTATAGGGATCATCAGTTGTTTACCATGAAACACTGTTTCGGGTATTTTAAAACAAAACAGTATATTAAATCATGGCTCCCCAGCAGTGTTGATTAAAAACCATCTCCCTTAAAAACACTTGAACAAACATATTTTTGATACTGAATCTGTTTTTTTTATTTCATCCAAATAAATTAGGCTAACCAATTCATATCATTTAAAAACTAATTTCTTACATGTGTCATCCGTCACACACACACACATACATTATATATAATATATATATATATATATATATATATATATATATATATATATATATATATATATATATATATAGTAATAGCGTTCGTGTGTGTGTGTTTGTTTGTGTGTACAACTCCCTATGATCAAAGAAATATAAAGTGCCTATAGTGTGTGTACACCTCTCCTGGTCAAGAAATATTAATGCCCATTGTAGGATACTTCTGTCAAAGGAGACATTTTTATGTGTAACTTGTAGATATAGCATTCTTCACATCACATATACATCGACTGAGTTATGCTTATTAGCATATCACATTAAATCATTTTAAATAATTAGCTCGATTATATTACTTATTCGACATAATAGCATCGTTAATACTGTACTATTTAAAAATATTATTTAAAATGTAATTTAGTTTATTTTCATTTCAATTTATATTTTATTTAATTTAAATTTACTTATTATTATCGTAAATCTGAAACCTTTTAATTTACAAACCAGAAAACCAAGGGGAATAACTGTTATAGTTTAATTCTTTGAGCACGTTATTAAATATTTTCTATAATAGATTTGTTTTCATTTCGAAATATTCTTCTAAGTTGACTTATTATTTTTATTTCTAATTCGGAGGTAATTTTTTGCCGCTTATTCTTAATCTTTAAGTAACCTTTTGGCACTCATGCAGAGAGAATCCACCCGGCTTTCTCCGGAACATGATAACAACAGCCGGAGTAAACCGAGCGTCGCTGAGGAAATTAATCTGGGCAAGTTATTAAATATTTTCTACTAGCTGTGAGTACCCGGTGTTGCCCGGGTTTTAAATGCGTGTGTGGTTGGGGGGGGGGTAAAATAAAAACAAAGCGAAGTAATAACCCTGTTTAAATATTATAAAAACGAACAATGTTAAAAATATCAAGAAAAAATAAACAATAATAATAATAATCGCGTTTTCTTGTTGTATTTTTTTATTTTTATTTTATTTAGGGTAAAAACAGAAGGCATAAATCAAGGGGGAAAAACGGCATAAATAACCTTGTACGATTCCAAACAGGTGTTTCCTCGTACTGTTCCTTGTGAACGCATCCGATGCGTTGTAAATGGGGAGCGGGAAAAGGAGGAATCTAATAGAGAGAAAAGATGTTGCAACTTCCATTGAATCTGACCGATTTTGGCAGTGAACTCTCACCGGGAAAAATATAGGAATGTACGGTTATCAAGGAAGTTTATGGTTAATAGGCCTATAGCACACCTCAGATTCTATGCTGCAGTTTGTGTACATTACATTTGCATGTAATGTCTTGATTTTTAATCCTATTAAGGTCAAACTCACACGAGAAAAAATGAGTTCATTTTATTTATTTATTATTATATAGAAGATAGAAGAAGAAGAAGATAGATAGAATAGAATAGATAGAAAACAGAAGAGATAATAGATTTGTTTTCATTTCGAAATATTCTTCTAAGTTGAATTATCATTTTCATTTTTAATTCGGAGGTAATTTTTTTTCGCTTATTATTAATTTTTAAGTCACTCTTGGAGAGTCCACCCGGCTTTCTCCGGAACATGACGCCAACAGCCGGAGTAAACCGAACGTCGCTGAGGAAATTAAGCCAAACGTCACCGATGAAAGCATTACAAGAAAAGAAAACCTACCTTAAATTTTATTAACTGTAAAGAAAAAAATTATAATTATATTTTTTGTTTTGTTTTGTTTTTGCGAAATATATATTTGGTACTCATGCAGAGAGTGATACGTGCTGAAATAATAACGTTATTATTTAAAAAGCCATTCTTAACATGGGGAGAGGATGGTGTTTTGTACCTATTCTGTATTTTGACCTTACAATTGAATAAAAAAACATATCATAACACTTTAATTAAACGTGAACATACGATTTAAAAAATAGCGCGGATCATTCTCTGCATTAGCACCATATATTTTTTAGATAAACAATGTTAAAGATTTTTTGGTCAATGTCAAGTTTCTTTCCAACTCCTCAAAAAACTTTAAAATGACGACTTTTATAGGTTTTCGGTGTTTTTTTTTTTTTTTTTTTTTTTTTTTACAAGGTGGTCACCACTTATCAAGCCACTTGCTTGGGGATAAGGGTTATTGCATGTACAGTATGTTAATGTTGAGATTTGATAAAGTGTCTACTTAAGGGGGCGGTTCATCAGGAATTTGTTTATGTTGGATTTGAAGACATCCAAGTTGTAGTCAGGTGGGAAACAGGCAGATAGAACAGAGTTCCAAAGGCATGCACTTCTAAGAAAGAAGCTTTGTTCACGTTTTGATTTTGGCACAGATAAAGAGTGGGGAAAATTTTTGACAGTGGTTTCAGCTAGACGGGTGTTTTTCATGAAAGATCGGCGAGGAGAGACCATAGATTGGAGCTCAGACGAGCACCTGCCATGGAAGTAACGATAAAACAAAGACTCACAACGTCTCTCCTGTGGTGCTGAAAACGAATATCACATTTAAATTTGGAGCATGATATGAAGAAATTACTTTTTCAAAAGTGGGGGATCACTGTCCTATATAAATTTGATGTAAAATGAGCTCCCACTTTCTGGCCACCTAATAATTTCTTCATATCATAAAACAAATTTAATTATGATTTTCGTTTTTAGCACCCTCGAAAACCGGCGCTCTATTTCTTTGTTTTTTTTTTTAACTAAGAGATTCGTTCATTTTTTTTAAAGTTAGGACGCTAATAATGCCGTCAGTAAGCTTACATGAGTGGGTTTTTTTTTTAGGTGGGTATTCAATTATAGAACTTGTATAGTTTTTAACAGTTGCTTCTGTAGTTGAATTAACCGTTTTTCCGTAAGTAACGTGCCGACATTAACCATTAAACCATTAAAGCAGAATCGTTTAATATTTCACAAAAATTCTTTTTACAATTAGGGGGCTGTGAAGCCCCCTAATTGTAAACAGAATTTTTGTGAAATATTTAACTGCTGAAGCACCTGTTAACAACTATACAAGTTGTATAATGAAACAAAAAAAGTATGTCTTTGCAAACTTACTGACAACATAATTAACGTCCTAAATTATGAGATGAAAAAATAAACGAATCTTAGTAAAAAAAACACAGCGCCGGTTTTTGGAGATGCTGAAAACGAATATCAGTTAAATTTGTTTTGATATGAAGAAATTACTACGTGGCCAGTCAGTGGGTGCTCATTTTACGTTAAATTTATATAGGAAAGTGCTCCCCACTTTTTGAAAAAAAAATTTATTCATATCATGAAAACTACTAATCTGCCCCAAATTTAAATGTGATATTCGTTTTCAGCACCACCGAAAACATTTGAAAATGTTTTTTGAGGAGTTGGAAAGAAACTTGACATTGACCGATTTTTTGTTCGAGAAAAGGTTCAAAGGTAAGTCAAATAAATACTTTTTTTTTTTGTACAGTTTTTTTGTTTTCAAGAAAAATTGAAAAAAATTATCTTTGTTTTTTGGGGTGTTATTTTTATTTATTTATTTTTATTTATGTTTTTTTCTCAAGGAAAAACCTGAAAACTAGAAAAATTGAAACAAAACTGGGTGGGATAGATTTTTTTTTTTTCATATTAAAGCAGATACTGTTGTTTCCTCGGATCGTTGTTTTATTAAATCATATTCCACATTCACGCTGGAGGTCTTTCTGTGTTGCTCGCTCAAACGCCCACAATGGCAATTGTAGGCCTAGACTTGGAAAAAAAAAAAACGGTACTAGTCCAGATGATATAAAGGTTCGGCATGTGGTAGCCTGACACCTCCAGGCATAGCCATCACTTACCTTTCCTTGTCCACATGATGCACAAGTTTTCGTCCGTGCCAGTAATTTTTTTCTTGACAAAAGTCGAGGACTCCAGTTGGTGTTTCCAGTTGCTCACTTAAGGCTGTAAAATTCATATTTGTTTTTTTTTTTTTCTGACATTAAAGTACGAAATGATGTACTTTTTTTTTACTGATTTATTTTCTTTTCTTCCTCTTCCAAATTGTTGTCTGCTGCTTTGAATTTTCAACTCACGCGAACGCGCGTCGCATTAAAAACCATCGCGCTACATTATCATTGGTTCAGCTTTATGTTTCGTCAGATAGCTTAATTTTCTCGGCGACGCTCGGCTTACTCCAGCTGTTGACGTCATGTTCCGGAGAAAGCCGGGCGTGCACTGAGTTACATGTGGATCACTCTCTGCGTGAGTACAAACCTTTTTTATTTGTTATTGTTGAGTTATCCGGGTTTTCTTCACTGTATTTAATAGTCTTACACCAATATAATTCATCGTTCTGTTTATAATTGTTTATTTTTGATAAAAAAAAAACATACAGCCATTGAACTATGTGGTTTGTTTGCCATACTTATAGGTAAATGTGCACTGAACAGATAGTATAAATTCAAATTTATATATATCTTTTAATTTAAACGCGAAAAAAAAAACAATTGGGACGCTGAAAACGTACAGAATAAAACAATACATTGTAAAATGCTCTTATATCAAAGGGTTAATGTAGATTTATTTGTAAGAAAATTGCGTCAAAATAACTTAAACGTAATACGGAAATGATCTAAAAAAAAAAATGCAGAAAGTATTAACAATTTTTTATTTGGATAATTTAAACGCGAAAAAAAAAAAAATAATTGAGACGCTGAAAACGTACACAGTAAGACAATACGTTGCCAACGGGTTAAAGTTGATTTATTTGTAAGAAAATTGTGACAGTATAGTTGTAATACAGAATAGTTGCAAAACATCCCCACTCTTCCCATGTTAAATAATAATTTCCAAATAATAGCGTTAATATTTTAGTGCGCAGGTCAAATTCTGCAAAAATAGCGATTTATGTTTATTTGTTTACGCTGTTATGGGTTTATGTTTATGTACTCATACGCAACCGGAAGTCGTAAACCGGATGTTGGGTTACAATACTCGTTACAAGGTCATTTGAGTTTTATAATTATATAGATTTAATATAAAATATATTTTTTTTTTACCTTATATGATGTCACATACATCGCTATGGTATAATTATTACCATAAATCGGTATTTTTTTTTAGTTTACAGACCCCTCGGCATTCACCTTTAAATTGTCGACTTGAGTAGGTTTTGGGGGACGCTGAGAACGAATATTGCATTTATTTCTTGCGCAAGCGAGTAGTTATTCATATTTGAAAACATTTAGTATCCAACGTAATCACTAAAGTTTGGCAAGCAAGATGGCCGCGCGTGCATTTACTAAAAAACACTAAAAAGAGCCAAACGAGCAAAAAATGACCCCAGGCCTCCTTTCTCTTTCTCATGATTGAACAAATAATTATTTTTATGATAAAAAAAAAAGACATTTATTTTCGTTTTTTGACACAAACCGATTTTTTTTTTCTTCTGCCACCAAATCTGATAATCAAACCCGTCGCAAATTTACCGTTTGCATGGTATGAACTCCTGGACCCTGGGACTTTTTGAAGAAATGTTAGTTTCAATAAAGTGGGGGATCACTTTTCTATGATAATTTAACCTAACATGAGCACCCACACGTTGACCCCCCCCCCAAAAAAAATAATTTTTTTGTTTATATTGGGGCGGGGAGGTGGGTCGGCGGCGGCCGGGGGTGGGGATGTTGGGGCGTTGTTGTAATTATACTATCTAGAAATGTTTCCTGTGAGGTGTGTTTTGCAATGAGCATAAATAAAAGACAAGGTCAGACGTTTAAAACCATTGGCGTAGACCTGACATCAGACTGCTTCAGTCACGGTCTTTTCTACGTCTCCATCAGGCGGACAGGAAGTTCAGAAAAACTCTACATTCTGGCTCCAAATCAAAGAAGCAGAAATGTAGTTTACCACGAGGCTCTTCAATGAAAAGTTCTACAAAAGGATATGATTAAAAACTGATATGATCTGATTGTAGTATGTTTTCAGTATTCAATGTGTTAGATAAGATTTAAGCATCGAGTTAAAATTTACTTCCCTCTTACAACATCCACTTACTGGAAAGGTGCCCACAAAGTGTGCAGAAAAGTCCCGTGTGCCATCTTTTCCTTTATTTTCTTTTAAATTTGATGAGTTCCTATTCTTCTGATGAGTAAGGACCAAATAAATTTGAAAATCGACATAGTAATTACATGAATGATTCTGCGCCACGAAACTGGTGCTGTCAAGAATTGCACGTTTTAATATGCTAAAAGAAATAAACAGTACGATGGACAACATCTTGAAATTTGGAATATAGCCTTTCTGTCATTTATTTGTATATGCTCTGTAGTTACATCGAGCTTCATAAATTAAAGGATTGATATAAATAAAACGAGAAATATAATCTGTATATACAGTGATGATCATATTTATTGGCACGGTAAAATAAAAGTTAAATTTTGTCTAATAAATTCTAAAAAAGGGATTAAATTAAAGAAAATAACAAAGTATATTATGTATTTTTAACTGGCCTTTCCGATGCAGCAATCGGATTTTAGAAAAAATAAATAACAAAGGAACAACAAACATAATTGCAAAAAACCCTTGTTCAAAATTATTGGCACGGCTTTGTTTTTCTTTTAGTATCAGTATAATATCAATCAATTTCCGGTTTACGTGCTTTCTGAACTCTTTTATAGCCATATTATGCTTGTTTAACGCTAATTCAGTGAATAATTTTTTTCAGATAATTTTTAGATAGCGATTTATTTAAACTATTATAAGTGACTAAATTATAATTTTCAATCGCCATGGTTAAAACTAAGGAACACAGCGAAGACGTCAGGAAGCTTGTTGTAGCATGCCATACCAATGGGGAGGGCTATGATAAGATTTCAAAGAAGCTAAACCTTCCCAAATCCACTGTTAGAGTCATAATAAACAAGTTCAAATCGCAAGGCCACGTTATGAGTTTAGAGGGTAGAGGGAGAAAAAGGATTCTTTCCCCAAGAGATGAACGGAAAATTGTTCGACAAGTAAAACAAACCCCAAGGATCTCTGTTGGGGAGATTGTTGATGAACAGAGCACCTCTGGAGTGAATGTATCTCGACATACAGTTGGTAGAGTTTTGAAGAGAGCTGGTTTAAAAGCATGTCGTCCGAGAAAGACTCCCTTATTGAAGCCTATGCACCTGAAAGCAAGGCTAGCCTTTGCAAAACGTCATATTGATAAAGATGTTGCATTTTGGAAACGTGTTCTATGGACTGACGAAACGAAAATAGAGTTATTTGGCCATAATAAAGTGTCTTATATTTACAGAAAATCTGGCGAAGCTTTCCTGCCTAAGAACACCATACCCACAGTGAAGCACGGCGAAGGCAGTTTGATGTTTTGGGGATCCTTTGCTGCCTCTGGACCAGGGCGACTTGTTAAGGTCACAGGTAGCATAAAAAAGGAAGATTATGTTAAAATATTGGATGAAAACCTGAAAGACTCTGCTAAAGAGCTCTCACTTGGTCGTCGTTGGTGGTTCATGCAAGATAATGACCCAAAGCATTCGGCTAAACTGACTAAGAAATGGCTTGAGGACAATCATATTAATGTTTTGGAGTGGCCATCACAAAGCCCAGACCTTAATCCAATTGAAAATTTATGGAGAACATTAAAATTGAGGGTAATGCAAAGGAAGCCTAAGAATCTTATTCAATTGGAGGATTATTGTCAGGAAGAGTGAGCTAAAATTACTACTGAAGAGTGCAAAAACTTGGTTGTAAACTATGAAAAGCGACTGAGGAAGGTAATCAAGGCCAAAGGCTATACAATTGATTATTAAATAAATCGTGCCAATAATTTTGAACAAGGGTTTTTTGCAATTATGTTTGTTGTTCCTTTGTTATTTATTTTTTTCTAAAATCCGATTGCTGCATCGGAAAGGCCAGTTAAAAATACATAATATACTTTGTTATTTTCTTTAATTTAATCCCTTTTTTAGAATTTATTAGACAAAATTTAACTTTTATTTTACCGTGCCAATAAATATGATCATCACTGTATATATATATATATATATATATATATATATATATATATATATATATATATATATATATATATATATATATACTTCAGAATAATGAAATGTAATACTGGTATGCAAATCCAGTGATTTTCGGTCTTACAAAATATTATTTGGTGTAATATTTTATATAAGACAATTCCAGCTAAATAAAATTGCTCAATATACAGGATAGAGCAAATGAATAAAAAATTTGATTTTTGATTTTGATATATATATATATATATATATATATATATATATATATATATATATATATATATATATATATATATATATATATATATACAAATATAATTAATGTAGTTTAAATTCCCGGGTAAAAAACAAAACAAAAAACAAAACAAAACCATAAAAACTAAATTAAACCTATCGCAGACTTTGCGCTTACATAACCTAAAATCTAAAAAGTCTATAATTATAAAACAATATTCAACCATATAAGGATGAAAAAAGAAAAGGTACTCCTGCAGTATTTTACCCACCGATTTCACGATCTTAGCCGAGCGTTGATCGACATCCGTCGGAAAACGCCGGAACATGGCGAGCGGTACGATACTCTATCAGCCAATCAGGGCGCTTCAAACGAACGCGCAGCAGACGAATAATTTTCATTGAAATTACACACATAGCGTTTCATTTCAGTTATTTTATTGTTCAAAGTAAAAATACACAGCCTTTCATTTCAGCTATTTAATTTAGCGATAAAAAAAAAAAAAAAAAAAAAAAAAAACCGGGAGCTGTTGGAAACATATTTATGCGAATTTATGTGGAGACAAAAATTTGGACACAACCCTTTTGTCTCCATAATAAATCAAATCGCGGAAGGCTACCCGGTTTGGGAAGGAGCTTCTTTCCACATCCTCTGAAAACCCTTTGCTCCCTACTTTGCCTCTCTACAGTCAGTAGAAAATCTTCCAGTCAGAACTAAAGATAAACAGTAATTGTTGTCCCCCCCCCCCTACAAACATTACTGAAAAAAACAAAACAAAAAAAAACATTGTTGTTACTGTTTAATAACGTTTTGTTAAAAACACACAAAAAAAAACAAAAACATTGAAGTGTTTATTACTGTTGCTTACCCCCCCCCCAAAAAAAAAGCTATCGGAAAACAAAATGACCCCCCCCCCCCAAAAAAAAATATTCAACAAAATAAATTTATTTTACTTTAAAAAAAACTTACGGTAAGTGTTTGTGATTTATTTTATCCAAATTTTTTGTATTAATTTTATCCATTTTGTTGTGTGTGTGTGTAATATCTTTTCCTTGTAATGTTGTTGCTATTCACATACTTTTAGCGTTCTTGCACCGTAGCTCCGAATTCTCGGCTTTCGTCGGCGTTAACGCCGAAAGCGTTCGTCAACGCTCGGCTAAGATCGTGAAATCGGTGGGTAAAATACTGCAGGAGTACCAAAGAAAATGTTAACTACAATTGTTAAATAGAAATAGGGATCATCAGCTGTCTACCATGTAGCTGTTTCGGAGATTTATAAAACAGGACAGGTGTGAAATACTACTTCCCTAGTAACAAAACGTAGATACAATACAGTTACTAGTTATACTCACACATATATATATACATATATATAAATGTATATATGTTTTATATATATATATATATATATATATATATATATATATATATATATATAGTCATCGACATACAGTCCTGTTTCGTTGTATCACAACTCATCAGTGCCGCTAAACTAGCATCTCTCCTAAGCCAAGGATTGAACCTAGAATCGTCGTGTTGACAGTCGGCAGTTGTACCACTCGACCATGGAAGCGATGCCCGCAAATAACCTCGCCAAATGTCTATTTTAAACTAACATCCGTCCACTTTTATAGTGCTCAAACACCCTGTTTATAAACAAACAAACAGCGAGCTTCGCATTTTTCAGCCAATTAAGTAGCGGGTGAGATTATTTATGACAGTGCTCTACCCAAAGAGAGGGGGTTTTTATATATATATATATATATATATATATATATATATATATATATATATATATATATATATATATATATACACACACACACACACACACACACACATATATATATATATGGGGGTTTAAAAGAATAAGAATAACATCGAATTTTTAAGAGAAGAATTATCGGGATAATGCAAAGCTCAACAAATTGTTTTGTAGCTAATATAGAGTATCAATAAAATAAAAAAACGGCAATATAAAAATATATACTAATGTATACAGATTTATTCATTTATTCAATAAGAATGTTATATCACAAACGTCACTTTAGTTCTTCCATCCCTTCCCCGAACAGTCTCAATATTTTATCTCTAACTGTACAATTATTTCACTCTTAATGTAATTATCGCTAGACGTCGCATCCCTATTATGTTACCTTGCATCTTCTCTCCTTTTCTGATGAGAAGCATTAGGCTTCGAAATACCATGGTATAAAGAGGTTGCTTATCCTACACCCCTAATTGATGTATTATTCTTATTGAATAAATGAATAAATCTATATATACATCAGTATATATTTTTTATTGCCATTTTCTTATTTTATCGATATTCTCTCTCTCTCTCTCTCTCTCTCTCTCTCTCTCTATATATATATATATATATATATATATATATATATATATATATATATATATGAGGGACGTTCCAAAAGTAATGCCTCCTATTTTTTATTCCGCCCGAACGGTTCAAAGGAGAATGCAAATTGCATTGTTATGATAACTGAACTTATGCATTCAAGACCCGGAAGTTTCATCTCTCTGTTACAGATATTGACGGTGTAAGATTCTAATAAAGCAACCTTTGACATGGACGTACGCCAGAAGCAGAGATGCATCATTGAATTCCTCCAAAATGAAACCAATCAACATTGACCAGAGCTTATTGAACATTACAACGCCAGTGCAATTGATGTAGCACAGTTAGGAGATAGGTCCGTTGATTTCAAAGCATGCTCCAAACTTTTCTGACCGAGGCATCAAAAGAGGCTGGCAAAAGTGCATGGAAATGGTGATGAAAAAGAAAAATAAATTCTGGAGTACAAAAAGTCGTTTTAATAGTACCACTCCTGTCTTCATATCTCTTTAACATTTTAATTTTTTGTCTCTGAATTTCTCCATTCAGAAAAAATTGAACCGAGCAATATTCACCGGCATCTGTTGAATGTTTACGAAGCCGGTGGAGTTGATGTCAGCAACAGTTAAGAGATGGGTTCATCGATTTCAGAGTGGCGACAAAGATGTGAGTGACAAAGCACGCTCTGGACGCCTATGCATACATAACCACCACTGGTAAAGGTGCATTGAGAATGGTGGTGACTACGCAGAAAAATAAATTCCGGGGCACAAAATGTCGATCGTTTTAATGGTACCACTCCAGTCTTCATCGCTCTCCAACTTTTTTTAGTTAAAAAATAGGATCCATTACTTTTGGGATAGCCTTCGTATATATATATATATATATATATATATATATATATATATATATATATATATATATATATATATATATATATATGGAGAGAGAGAGAGAGAGAGAGTTTTAAAAATGGAGATGGAAAGACCTAGATGCTCGACGTTTTACCCATCTTATATGATCTATTTCAAGAATAAAAATGCTCAATGACGATATATATATATATATATATATATATATATATATATATATATATATATATATATATATATATATAATAAAAGCAGCTCCTTCATCTACAATCATACAACTAGCAATAATAATAATAATAATAATAATAATAATAATAATAATAATAGTAATAGTAATAGTAATAATAATAATAATAATAATAATAATAATAATAATAATAATATTATTATTATTATTTCTCCTAACAGCCATCCTTACACTAACAATTCTTTTTACGAAAAGTAATGCTTTATGCTAAATGGTCACATTTACTTCCTTTGCCAAAGGGAAAGGATAGAGATAAGTGTTGAGATAGATAGATAGATAGATAGATAGATAGATAGGTTAAAACTTGGAGAGAGAGAGAGAGAGAGAGAGAGAGAGAGAGAGAGAGGGAGGGAGGGAGGGAGGGAGTGGAGAAATGGATATATATATATATATATATATGAGATAGAAAGAGATGGGGAGAGAAAAAGAGAAAAAGGGGAACAGATAATAGAAACCAAATGATAAAAAAGGGATCATGAAAATGAAGCAACACTTAATTCAATAAAAATTACATACAAAAATTACATGCAAAAAAAACAAAAAAAAAAAACAAGACCGAAAAGAGACGAAAAGACAAAGAAAAGACAAAATAATATCTTTAATGGCGGTTTGCTATTAATTTGCAGGAAAGCTGACTAAGTGAAAAGACATTAACAGAAAAACCAAATGAACAAAACTACTCAGCTGTTTCAAAAAGCGGTTTCCCTTTTTATCAAACTTTAGTCAAATACTTTTCTTCTTCTAATATATAAAGTAAAGTCGGTCTCTTTTTGTTTCTTTGTCATCGATATCTTTCTTCCTGTAGAATCAATTTTTGATCCAATATAAAAAGTAAAGTCACTCTCTTTATTGCTTTTTATCAGTTGATTGGTTTTAGTCGAACACCTATCTTCTTCTTATATATAAAGTAAAGTCGATCTCTTTATTGTTTCTTTGTCATCAATAGCTTTCTTCCTATAAATTGGTATCTGTTCCAATGTATAAAATAAAGTCTGTTTATTATTTCTTTGTCATCGATAGCTTTCTTCCTACAAAATTGATATATGCTCTAATATATAAAGTAAAGTAAGTTTGTTTATTATTTCTTTTACATTGGTAGCTTTCTTCATACAGAATCAATATTTGATCTATTATATAAAGTAAAATCAGTCTCTTTATCATTTATTTGTCATTGATAGTTTTTTTTCTGATAAAATCAATGTTTAATTTAATATATAAAGTAAAGTTATTTTCTTTATTGTTTTCTTTTTCTCAACCTTTAATCAAATACTTATCTTCTTATTTTTTATATGTAAAGTGAAGTCATGTTACAGAAATTTTAGATGAGGATTGATAATTTGTATCGTTGGGATTTTTTGGACTACCGTTGTCTTGGGTCTGTGGCGCAATGGATAAGAGTGCTAAGTTATTAATCAGTTCTAAATAACAGTCTTCTGCATATTGAAGGTTCAATTCTCAATAATATGAGCAATACTAAGAATACAAATTATCATTATCCGCCATGGCTGAAAGAATACGAGCAAGCTACCCCTGTGAATTAAATCAAGGGTTTCATTCAAAATTCTGTAAAGATTCTTGAGTTTGACGAGACGCACCTGAAGAAGGTTAGAGGTTAGATTTGCCGAAACATTGTAAGAATAATATTCAAGATGAGAACAGTAGTCCAAATAATTCAAATATTATAAAGTAAAATCAGTTTTTTTTATCGTTTTTTTAATGTTGTTTTTGTTATCGATAGCTTTCTTCCTGCAAAATCAATATTTGATTCTGGTCCATCAGTTTTTCTTGTAGATCGTAGGAACATGTTCTTAAAAAGAATAAATGTAATCTGATTTAATTCCTGCCAATAAAATACGTTGTCTGAATAAAAATTATTTTCAAACGTCTGCCATAAATGGTGTAACTCTGTAATCGGTTATACAGAGTTGCTTCCCTTTTATTGGAATAAACAAACGGCATTTTGGGGAGGGGCAGCATAATTTACGACGAAAACAAAAAAATTGTTTCCAAGTTTTTTTAGAGGAGGATTAATCATATTATAGTGTTTTCAGTCTTTAGTGCTATTTTCACGTTTTGGTCAATGAAACCTCCGACCTTCTTCAGGTATATCTTGTTGAACTCAAGACTCTTTCTGCCAAACTCGGGAATCTGCACGGAACTTCCAATAGAACCGTTTATTTAATCCATGGAGATAGCATGCTCTTGGCTAGATAAAGTACTTGGTGAAATTCAGTTGTAAAATTACACTCTTTTGGAGGTTGAAGGTTCAATCCTCAGTGCAGGTGATGCTCAAAAAATATAGTTGCGAATTACTCAGGACTTCTACTTAATCATGACTGATGAAATGAAAGTATGCTACTCCTGTGGATTAAATAAATGGTTGTTTGAAATTCAATACAGATTCACGAATTCGACAGAAAGATTCCCGAGTTTGACAAGATACACTTGAAAAAGGGTGGAGGGTACATCAATCAAAATATTGTGAAAGTAACACTCAAAATGAGAACAACATTAGTTCAAAGGATCCAAATAATAAGAAAAGCAAACAAAATTGCTAATAAATACAGTATCAAGCAACGCCGAATATGAGCAGCTAGTTTCATATATATATATTAGTGTTGGGACGATTATCGGAATCAGAATCAGCAATCAGAAAAATCGGAGTTTTTTAGGGTATCAGAATTGGTATCGGAATCGGAAAAATTTGAGCATATTTTCCGATATCGAAACCGATTCCTTAAATTATCTTTTTTATTTGAATTTGTTTAAGAAACATCTTCCACTGATTGTAGTAATAATAAAATAATAAACATTTATTGATTTAAACTTCCAGTAAGACTAAAATCTATAAATCATCCCCCTAAACAGTGTGTTTTTATGTTTGAGAAAATATAAGCGCGTTTAAGATGTCTTTTTTACAGTAATCGTGACAAAATAACACTTTTATAGTTAAATATTTAGAGATTAATAAAGAATCGGAATCGGTAATTGTATCAGAACTGGGAATTTAGTACAGAATCGGTAATTGTATCGTAATCAGGAAAAATATTGGAATCGTCCCATCACTAATATATCTATACTGGGTGACCCAAAAAAAAACAGAGGAAATTCAATTGTTTTTCTGAGCATTTTACAGTCAACGGAGAAAAAAAGGCCAAAGACCCTAGTGTTTTGATGTGATGTTTTGGATATAATAAACTAGTTATGACCAAAGTTTCATTTCATTCGGAGAAAACACTAAGAAACGGCGCCTAATTAGAGTTGGGCCCCGTTTTTTGGGGGTCACCCTGTATATAAAAGAATAACTTATGTATTTGTTGATTGCGAATGAGGTTATTGAGGTCGTTCAGAAGTTTTGTTACCTTGATGGTATCATTAGAGGCAGTAGTGAGAAGTAGGCCCAGAGAACTTTTGTCAAAGGCAATCAATACAACAACCAAAGGAAGAGTCTATTAGACATTGTGTATGAAGAGAAATGTGGTAAGAAAACGTAACCTGTAACTAGTGAATTCACGTTTCATTGGTCAGTCATATTTTGATTTGAAATACCATTTTGTTTGATTGGTCAGGTTTCAATTTAAAATAGCACTTTCATTGGTCAGTCATTCTCCCTCTCATTTTTTTTTTTTTAATGGAAATCCCTCCAAACAAGACTTGATGTAAAGAGCTAAAATAATAATAATAATAATAATAATAATAATAATAATAACTAACGAGACCTGTGGAAATTCCACAGGGGACTCATTCATATGTAATATATTGATGTTGGCATTCTGTAAATATTCAGCGTACATGGAGACGTTCTGATATTATTGTAGCTCTTTTGTTAAAACTGCAAAAGTATTTATATAAGCTAGCTGGGACGTAAAGTAAGCTTAAATATGATATTTTACTTTTTTGCAGATTTTGTATATATTATTATAGAGTTTATGTTCTATTGATTTTTATATATTATAAAGTTACGATTTCAAAAATAAAAAAATATATCCATATGACTTGGGTGCATCAGCTTGAATCGAAACCGAAACCAAAATTTATGAAAAAAATGTAGGTATATATATATATATATATATACAACTTGAGTTCCTTTAGCTATAATCGAAACCGAAACCAAAACTTATGAAGAATTCTTGGGAAAACTATTTACAAACAAAATAGATGAATCAAGTGCCATCAGCTATAACGAAACTGAAACCAAAACTTATGAAGAATTCTTGGTAAAATTATTTATTTAAGAAATGGAAGTCCATAACAATCAAACGAATGTCACTCGGATGTAAGCGTGACACACAAAATAAATAACACACATGCTATCCTATTATTATATATAGATAATAATAACTACTACTTTAAGATCAAAAACTAGCTAACGGTAACTGTTTTATGGATAGAATTTGACCTAGAAAATAGTAATTCTTGCCTCTTTGTCAGAAATATCGCTCATGGATTGTGAGGACTAAAGGACAAAATAAGGGAAGCGAGAGCTACTGAAAGTAAACCCGAGGTCACTATTCTCCTTAAGTTTGAAATAGTATCTAAAAGTTAGTCACAACCAAAATGAGAACCATCTACCCCAGATGAATTAATTAAAGAGTCCAGCTCAAGTGAAGTCCTTCCTGGTACAGGCGTTGACAGCTACGACCCTCCATCTATCTCTCTCCCCCGAGGCATTCATGAATTCATTGTTGCTCATCATTTAGAACCCCATTTTTTTTTTAAATTTTTTTTTTTACACAGTGGTCACCACTTATCAAGGCCCGGAAGCCACTCAGGGATAAGGGTTACTGCAAGTACAGTACGTTAGTGTGGAGATTTAATGAAGTGTTTACTTAAGAGGGCGGTTCATTAGGAATTTGTTAACGTTGGACTTGAAGACATCCAAGTTGTAGTCAGGTGGGAAGCAGGCAGATGGAACAGAGTTCCACAGGCGTGCAGTTCTAAGAAAGAAGCTTTGTTCATGGAATCTACGATTTGATTTAGGCACAGATAAAGAGTGGGGGAAATTTTTCACAGTGGATTCAGCTAGACGCTGTTTTTCAAATAAAGTGTTTGATGTATTGCCATAACTTTCTCTGCAGTTGTACAGACAGTAGGTTGCAGTTTCTTTCTGTCTGAGCAGTGTTCATATTGGGCGATTGCCCTGACCATTGTACCCCAAAGAAATCTTCTGCTCAGCACAAGGAAATATGAAACCGTGAACAGAATTATTTTTATTTACTTCCATATTATATCAGTCATCTGCTTTTTATGACCTCGCATTACCCTAATCAGGAGGTTTAAGTAGGTTCTCAACCTTACCCAAGGGTTTCCCACAGACTAGCATAGAGAAGGAGGCGCCTTACTTTTTCTTTTTGACAGTAGTGCTCTCCCATCACCCTATACAGCACCTAGTATTCCCAAATAGTCACCCATCTGGCACTGGCCAGGCTTATCATTGCTTAACCAGTGATCTGGCTAGAATCGGTGTGTCAACAAGATTATGCCATATATTGGCTATACTGAGTTCAAGTTAAGGAAAGTATATCTGGTTAGTGAAGTTATTAATATGTGAAAGGGAAATCTGGCTAATGAAGGTTGAGGATATGTGTTGCATGGTGAGAAATAGTATGAGAATGATACAATGTATCTGTAATGAGAGTCTTAAGGAGAGTTCTGATGAGCACAAATGAGGATTGGATCATGGCAGTATGTGTAGAACAGGCCACTTTATTGGTATGGCCAATCTTTGGTCAGTACACATAGAACAGCTAGTATAACACGATTAATTGTCAGAGGGAGGGTCAAGAAAAAGATGGGAGGACCTGATTTAAGATGGATTGAGAGAACGAGGAATAAATAAAGTCTTGCCCAGAGGTAGGTTAGTTTAGAATAGTGTTGGGACGATTATTTGGAATTGGAATCGGACATCAGAAAAATTGGAACTTTTTGAGGTATCGGAATTTGAAAATTTTGTGCCTATTTCCCGATGCCAAAAACGATTCTTTTAATGTTTTTTTTTTTAATTTTTTATTTTGTTTAAAACAAAATCTAACACTGCTAGTAGCAATGTTAAAATAACAAATATATAACAAATAAACCACCAGATCATCTAGATCATCCCCACAAGTGTATTTTTACGTTTGAGAAAATATCTGCGCGTTTAACGTGCGTTTTTTTTTTTTTTTTTTTTTTTTTTTTTGGTAATCAGCAAAAAAAATAGCAACCGTACAGTCAAATATCTAGATATTTATAAAGAATCGGAATCGGAATCAGTAATTACATCGGAATCGGGAATTTAGTACGGAATCGATAATTGTATCGGAATTGGTAAAAAATATTGGAAATCACTAGTTTAGAATTCAATTTCTAAAAGTCATCTAACATATGTGACGTTAGACCGATGATGATAATGATGATAATGGTGGTGGTGGTGGTGGTGGTGGTGGTGGTGGTGGTTGTTATTGTAGTAGTAGTAGTAGTAGTAGTAGTAGTAGTAGTAGTATAAAATAATACAAACAATAATGAAAGAAAGAAAGCGCAATAAGATGAAAATATTTACATTTACTTTGGTGACAGCCGTGGAAGGCTCAAGTTGAAGCAAGGGGAAGTAGGGAAAAAGGTGGGAAGAGGGGTGGGGGGGGGGCTTACCGCTTCCATTATTATTTCCATCATAAAAAAAAAATGTGTAAAGGCTAATTGGGCATGTTTTTCCTTATGGAAATATACAATGCGATATCGATATAGTACATTATTATTACGGTCATCTTTATATTCTAGTTCCAAGAAAGGTTTGGATTCTTCTGCGCCCCCTCCCTCTAAAAAAATCTTTATGATTTCTGGGTCATTCGAGTTCGAAGATCTATAATTAATACTCCATGTTATTAAAAAGGTTATTTTGAAACGATGAGTGCTGAAAGCCGTTAGGCACTCCCGTAATAAAAAGGAATTTATGTTATATCCGCACTTTGCATGGAAAAAGGTACATATTGGGTTGAACAACAAAAGTTTTTATTTATTTATTTATTTTTGTACTTGTACAGTTTAGTCAAGACATTAAAAAATGAAAATATCGAAAAAATGTTTAAATTGTATGTAGGCGTTATAGAACGAAGTTCTCCGAAAAAAAAAAATTCACTTAATTTCATCAAGTAGCTTTTTTTTTACAGCGGAAAAACACGTTTTTATGAGAGCGCGTTGAAGGCAGCCATCTTGGATTTTAAAAAAAAATTGTTTAAATTTTAGAAATGACAAAGGGAGATAACTCCAGTTAAAGCGCTGACATCCCTCCCCATCTCTAAATACTAGCTTTTCTTCCTAAAAATCGAACATTTTGCTCGGTATCATAACAAATTATTTTTTTCGCTGTAAAAAAAAAACTACTTGATGAAATTAAGTGAATTTTTTTTTTCAGAGAACTTCTTCCCATAACGGATACATACAATTTAATTTTTTTTTTTTCGATATTTTCATTTTTTAATGTCTTGACTAAACTGTACAAGTACCTTTTTTTTTTTTAATATCATCTTTCTGTGCGATTAAAGCTCGGTTTATATTCCTATTCTTCAAATCCTGTATTTGGTGTTAGCGATTGTATGTTGACATCAGTGTGAAATAAACTTTCCGAGCAGAAGAGTTATAAAATTCTTGAAATAGAAGATCAAGCAGAGTGTAATGACCAGCTAAATCAGGTCGCTCGTCACGTAAACCGAAGAATTTATACGGCCGAAATATATTTATTACAGAAACAATTTGATTTTGTCACCAGTCACCCACGCAAATCTGCATTGCGTAAGAGACACGGCTGTAATGCGTTTTATCTCCTTGCGTATGAAGACAGTAAACAGGTTGGAACGTTCTAAAAACTTGATATAAAAAAACACTGGCCCGCCAAAATTAAATCGGTCTAGACAGTGTTTCCGCAAGTCACCATTGTCGTCGCCTGTGATGTCACCCACGTCTAACTCCGTCCAAAGGACGTTAAAACACAAGTCTCAGCAACAATTCGGTGATATCTGCAGCCAGCTTTTCGAAATTATCACCATGTGGACGCAAAAAAAAAAAAAAAAAAAAAAAAAAACGGCGCGCATAAAAGTGCCATAAAAAATGCAAACGGACGTAATACTCTATTCTTTACTAAGGAAGCTTACGTAAGCAACAATGGATGAATATTCTATACTTACAAACTTTTTCCCCTATCATTTCGCATAAAGTTATCTTCGTAAAATTATGCCGACATTAATAACTTCCTCAGTCTCGGAGGATTTAGTACGCTGTCTTCGTAAAATTATGCCGACATTAATAACTTCCTCAGTCTCGGGGGATTTCTTCAGTCACTAGAAGCTTCCAGTAATATATTTACAATTATGCAACCCCCCCCCACTTGAATGATGTTCCAGAATTTTTGCCTTATAAAACGTACACATCTCACCGCATTACTAATGGAACCCAATCTTTTTAATTTCACACACATGGGGAAACAATGCACATTCAAGAAGGACTGTGACTATCATATATAGCACACAATCAAAAAAATTATCCTTTTTCTGGTTAATAAAAATTGTTATCTTAAATGTTTGTAATTATTTCCAAGTCGTCAATATTTGCTGACGTTTTTTTTGTTTTCTCTCTCTCTCTCTCTCTCTCTCTCTCTCTCTCTCTCTCTCTCTCTCTCTCTCTCTCTCTCTCTCTCTCTCTTGCTAGAGAAAGGAGTTTCGACCCATGCTCTCGACTTTGTCATGAATTCGGAGGCCGGTCGAATTCCCCCTTCACGCTACAAGAGTACTACCGACATTTGATGCTTTTTTTTAACTATAGTAAAAATAAAAAATAAAAACTACAGAAACCTGCATAAAGATATACAATGTGTATGGGGAGGACGTGTGTGCCAGGAATGGTTTGCTCGATTCCAAAACCACATTTTCATGCTCCTTAAGGTAGCTGAAGACGGTCGACAGTGACCACGAAGAAGTTGTGGTTGAACTTCCGTTCAACAAACAGACAAATCCCAGATATTTTCAAGATTTGCAAATGCGAGCGTGGGAAACGAATTGCAGTTATGTTCACTTTAAAAAAAAAAAGAGTAGAAAATGAACTTTGGGTTTACTTTCGCTTTCCTTATTTTGTCCTTTAGTCCTCACATTCCAGTAACCATGTTCCTACCAAAGGGGAAATAATTGCTGCTTTCTAGGTCGTAATCTATTCACCTAACACTTGTTGGCAAGCTTTTGACCAGGACATAGTTTTTCTTTTAGCTTCTTTACATCAAGTGGTATCGTGCTTTGTCTGGGGCTATTTCAATAAAACAAAAAAGCGAATTAACTTTTTTACCAATCCTTTTTTTTTTCTTTTTTTTAATTTAAACTACCCCTGTGTGCAGCAATGCAACGGACTCATCCGACATTTAAAAATAATCATACTTTTAAAAGAGGAACGTAAATAGCAAAAAGGTATTTAAGTCATGATATTGTTAGAACATGAATCATTACATTTCACAGCTCATGTATTAAACATTCATTCCACACATATCCATCATTAAAAAAAAAAAAAGAAAAAGTAAAGCATTCATGGTCCCCCCATGAGTGCACAGTGAACGAAGTATAAAAAAAAGTTCAGCATTTGTCCCCCACCCCCATTTAACCCCAAAAGTCCCCAGAGGACGTCAAATCCTGGTGAAAATGAACAAACGGTGCAGTTTTAGGCATTAACATATGTAAATTTGAGTTCTGCACCATGCAAAAAAAAAAAAAAGAAATGACTAAGTCCATCATTGCCCCTCCTCCCCCCATTTAGCGCCAAAAGTCTCCAAGACCTTAACATTTTTTTAATTTGAGTTCAGCACCATGCAAAACTGTTAAATAGGCGTACACAGAAAATTTTGGACATATATGGTAAAATAGTCCCAAAAATGGAGCATTTTTATTAGCCCTAAAAGACCCACCGGGGCACACCCAAGAGTTATCGCGAAGTATATACAAACAAAATTATATAGAAATCAGTTCGTTACAACTTTTTAGAAAGTTTTATAAAAATCCAAGGCAGCAATTTTTTTTTAATAAGCACAAAAGTGTCAATTTTAGCCATTATAACCCGAAAAGCACTCATAGGGAGGCAACCGGAGTTTTCCCAGAAAATCCGTTCTGTTACTTTTTTTTACTCATATCATGTTTAATGTTTGTGCAAAATTTCGAAAAATTCCAAGGCGTAGTCATTGAGAAAAGTGCGAACAGACACACGGACATGGGTGAATTTACAGGTCCACTCTCCTTTTGTCGGGGGGGGGGGCAACAAAAAAGAAAACAACCGTGTATTACATCTTTACTTCTTAGAAAATATATTAATGGCATTCGTTTTGAATGAAATTTAATTTAACAGCTACATTATCTCTAATATTATGCAGGGGGTCCGAAAAAGTCACTGAAGGATTTTGAACTTAAATAGATTCTTTAATTTTGATGATATCTTTCTGTAATTTTTACACAATCTGACTAAGACATCGGGGATTTTTTTTTTTAATACAAAATTCAAACAATATTTATTCATGTAAAATAATAGCTTTTAAATGTTGTCCATTTTCAGCTTCGCATATTTGTGCTCTTTCCAAAACATTATTCATGACAGATTGCAGAATTAACTCCCTCATTTCGTTCCGCGAGTTGGCAGACCTCGAAACGTCAAACCCCAAACCCTGCAAGAATTAAAGGAAAACATCAGGAACGAATGATTGACTGCAACCTACACTTTTGTATGTTTCGCTATCCCCAAGTTTCACGTTCCACACAACAGCTTCATCAGATGAAAGGGAGAGCAGACTGATTGCATACTTATTGTGTGCCATACAAAAAGGGGAGGAAGGAATTTTGTGCATTGCATTTTCAGCGACTAGACGATCCCATATTTTACAGAAGAGGTGGAGGGTGATAACGTACGTACAAACATGAAATTACCTAAGCCTATTGTTATATAGATAAACAATATTCAATTTAGTGATGCTATTAAAAGTGTAACGAGTGTACGTTTAACGTTATTGGGGCAGGTTATCTCAATATTCCATAAGAATCTTTCACTTAGTGATACAAGCACCAAGTGAAAAACGTTTATAATCTTATCTTTTATGTAAGTCATTTACGTATTGATGCTATTGGGAAAAGCATAATGTTTTCCTAACTCCGTTTAGACCAGATTGCACACTTACATGAACATTCTCATGACAGTTTTCAGAGTCTAACTACTTTTGTGCTGGCTCATAACTAGGGCTATGACAACAGCATATTCTTTCCATTGTTTTGACCCTCGAGTGTGTATCCGTTGATATCTTCTATGCTTTTATATAGAGTGATGTGGTTCTCGGTTGATTAACTGTGTCTGTGTCGGATATATACTCGAGAGTCAAAACAATGAAAAGAATATGCTGTTGTCATAGCCCTGATCATAACAAATTGGAAGCTGATGTTTTGTTAGTGACAACATCAATAATACATTGCCCTACAGAGTAAATGGACTCTGTCCATCTCCGAGGGAGAAACTAGTGATAGATGCACCAGCCCAGATGCGGCAACAATACTCCATGCATGGGCGAATGGTGGCCTTATAGAGATTCAGGACACTCTCAGATGTGAATAATTTTCTAGCACAGTAGAAGGAGCCCACCTTCTTTGAAGCAACCTTGGCAATGTCCCCAATGTATTAAGTTGATGCAAAAAGCGTGTCGTTTTTTGACGTATATATATATATATATATATATATATATATATATATATATATATATATATATATATATATATATATATCTGATAAAAAAATGACATTATTTTTGCACCAACCTAATATTTGTTCCAGTTCATGTTGCCTGTGAATGTTAAGCCGAGGAATTTAAATGATGGGCTCTCAGGTAGGGTGTTATTAATCGTGACTAGGGCTGTAACAACAGCATATTCTTTTCATTCTTTTGACTCTCAAGCATATATCCGACACAGTAAGACACAGCCAATCAACTGAGAACCACATCAGTCTATCTAAAAACATATAAGATATTAACGGATATTTACTCAAGAGTCAAGACAATGAAAAGAATATGCTGTTGTCACAGCCCTAGTCATGACTAGCAGTGGTTGAGAAGGTTTGTTGTAGTTGTTAAAGGAAAGTAACTTAGTCTTAGTAGCATTAAAGGTTACCACTCATTTACAGGCTGGAGTACTGCTGCCACATCTGGGCAGGAGCTGCTAAAAACAGCCTATCCTGCCTTGACAGAGTACAAAGTAGACTTCGTAGCCTAGTGGGGGATGCCTTTTTCTCTTCCCTGCAACCTCTATCTCACAGAAGAGATGTTGCGAGCCTGTCTTTGTTTTATCGTTATTTCCATGGCAAGTGTTCGTCCGAGCTCCAATCTCTGGTCCCCTCCTCGCCAATCTTTCACGAAAAACACCAGTCTAGCTGAAATCACTATCAGTAATTTTCCCCACTCTTTATCTGTGCCTAAATCAAAACGTAGATTCCATAAACAAAGCTTCTTTCTTAGAACTGCACACCTGTGGAACTCTGTTTCGTTTGCCTGTTTCCCACCTGACTACAACTTGGATATCTTTAAGTCCAACATAAAAAAATTCCTGATGAACCGCCCCCTTAAGTAAGACACTTGATCAAATCTCTAATACTAAAGATTACTACGATACTATCCCATTGATTACTGTACATGCAATAACCCTTATCCCCGAGTGGCTTCCAGGCCTTGATAAGTGGTGACCTCCATGTAAAAAAAAAAAAAAGGCCCATTCCACTTTTGACTGTAGTTCGTTTTCTAAGGTTAGTACTATCGCTTTACATATGTGTACAGTCCTTTTTCCCTTATGACTATTCTAAAGTGTAGTGTCATCAGCAAATATACCGATCTTAGTCACAATTATTTGAGCCTTATTTCTTCCAGCTGGCTCATAACAAATTTGAAGCAGGTGTTTTGTTTTGCGACACTATCATTGGAAGTTTGCCTTACATGGCCAATAGGCTCCCTCTATCCAGTTTGCTTTTTCAACAGAGCCCCCGCCCCCCCCCCGCCCCAGCATTTCCTAGATGCATTGCATTCATCACAGGTGAGAAACTCCATCCATGGTAACCTTCCAGATTATCAGAAGGAGGCTAACAGGTCTCCTACACTTTGCCCAAGGGTGACCTGGAACGGTACAAGTCATGGGTGTTCATTTCCCTGAGCTGTTATTCGTACATGCTTACCTAAAAATTCAGTTAAGAAATCATAGGAATTATTCATAAGATTGGTGATTCCATATTTAATAGTTTAAGCATTGCTACTACTACTACTACTACTACTAATAATAATAATAATAATAATAATAATAATAATAATACTTTTACATAATAAGGTCCATGTTTGAATATAGCTTACTATTTTCGACATGACAAGTAAGTACTGTTGTTTTTTGCTTAAAACCACATATTTTTTAAAATCAATCTGTCGACTCTATCTTAACAAGCACCCCCCCCCAAGTCTAACATATGAAGCACAAATGTTCAAGATACGGTAGTCAGAAATCTCCATTATTAGATCGGCTTTATTTATTTAGTCATTATAATAAATTCAGAGTTATGAGTGATATAATATTGAAACAGCCAATCAGCTGCTGCTGATGATACATTCTCTTTCACCTTAATATTTCACAAGTCCATATGAAGAGGCTGGTTATGATTTTAGACACTGAGAAATGCGTGATCATGCATATAGGACATTAGAATTTTGACATGGAATACAAAATTAATGATGCAGAATTAGGGTCGACTGACATCGAATAAGACCTTAGCCCGGTGAATGGCCACATGATTGTTTCGAAGGGTCGAATTACTTTATTAATGAGTTTGGAATGGCCAAACCAAAATGTATTTTTTTTTAAATAAATAAATAAGTAAAATTGGTAATCCATAATATAAATCTCATCTGTCTGTTTAAATGTATGTATGTATGTATGTATGTATGTATGTATGTGTGTATGTATGTATGTATGCCTAAAACTTTCGATAGAGGCGACGGATTTTCACGAGATTGGTATCGTTTTGAATCTCGACCCTTCAGACGACAAATATCGAAAAATTGGCTAAAAATATTAATTCCTTCACCCTCAATTTTGTACGTTTCTACAGGGAGGGGTCGCTTTTTTCGACTATATTTTCGAGAGTCATCCCCTCTTTTCGATTGACTAGCCTGAATTTAAACTTTCGCCACTTTCGGTTTGGTGATGCACGTCACTTTTTTCTTTTTTTTTTTTTTTTCACGTCACGTTCTTTTCCTTTTTTGTGGCACGGATTCGAGCCTGTCTGCCTACTACCACTTTTTTTTTTTTTCTTTTGCTCAACACACACCTTCAAACACCCGGGCAACGCTGGGCAATGGCCTATTCGTCTAAGGGGCATAGCTCTACTTTTACCTAGAACATTCGAGAAAATGTAAAAAAAAAAAAAAATGTAAAAAAATAAATAAAGATAAAGCACTAAAATTTACTACAGTGTGCGCCTGGTGTTTGAGAACATCACTTATTTTACCAATTCATTGCTGTATATTAACTTTTACTTTTTTTTTTCTTTTACAGACAATTAATCAAGGGAGATAATAAACTATCACAGAAAATAAAAAGACCTGGTGTAATAGTTGCAAAAATAGCAGAACACAGCGATTTGCAAATTACACAATTTCTTAAAGTCGCCCGATCGTTTGTTTTTAAAGTTTGCAAACAGTTAGAAGATATTGATTGCCAAATTTCTAAACGTTAAAAGCGCCAGCAATGCTCTGACAACATTAGAACACACGAGTTTATCCAACAAGTTCAGAATATCATTCAAGTCAATAAGGTCAATTGCAAAAGATCTCACCGTCTCCAAAGCCACAATTCAAAGTACTATCCATAATAATGTTCGATACAAGTTCTTTGTGATGAAGAAAGACCAGTTTATGTCCGAGACCACCAAAGAAAATCGTTTAGTGAGATTTGAAAGACTCTGCACCATCACATAAGGCTTGTAGCATCCGCTATGTCTGGCCAGAACATTTCATAGCGATCACCGCTTCAACGCTCACGCATATGATGAATGCGTAGGTACATGACATTTTGATGTGACCACACACATAAAACAAAAGGAATTATGTTACACTACCTCGCGTAGAAATACAATGAACAGGCTGGAACGTGTGGGAACATGATGAGAGTTAGCAGCGAACCGGATGCTAACGTATCCAGCATAAGAGACAAAATGAAAAATCGTCTTTTGCACATGGCTCCACGCATCGTTTCCGTTTGGAAACAGAAAAATAAGATAACCACAAAAGAATTATCAACCAATGGCAGAGCTCCGCACCTAAAATAAAGGCCTAAAATATCACAGTCAGTGGGAGCCGATGTACCCCTATAAAACGAGGCATTTTTAGAGAAAAAAAAAAAGGAGAAAAACATAGGAGGCGAAGACGCCGTGCTGCTAGCTGTTGAGGAAAGAAGTCGCCGCTCTCAAGTTAAAAGCCAGGACACATATCACCGACAGTAGCACGACCGACCACCCACTTACCACCCCCATCGTCCGAAAAGATAAGTGCGCTTACGAACATTCATTCTTTGTTAAATTATACAAGCCTACAAAAGTTCTTTCCTTATCAATGCATACACACCTACAAACATCCTACGAACACTTTACCTCTTCTAATTAAAACTGTCATTAATAAATAAAACCGGTTCTCAACCTTCAATATTCGTCTGTCCTTAATTGCATGGAGTCAGATTCTACATACTTCAAACGTTGTCAATTAAATGTATTCTTTGTTGTGACCTCTATGGCCTCATTTCCTTCACCCCTTCTCCATCTATAAACCAACCAACCAAAAAAAAAAAAAAAACCTCTGGGCCATAAACGTTCGAGAAGGCCTGTATTCAAAGATTTGCCCTCCAAAAATCAAATAAGTTTCCTCTTTGATTCCTCAGGAACAGCACATGTTCAGGATAACTCTGCCGCCAAGAGATGTTAAGACCCCTACCCTCACTCTGATATTACGCGCAATGCACATAAACTTTAATTCCCATTATGGAAAGTTACCACATCGAACGAGAAGTTTAATCTTCCTTTAAACAATTTTATCTCGAACTACTGTTCTTTCGATATGAACATACACGCATTCGCTTAAATGAATTATGGACTGTTTTTCTCGGAAAATAACCACATTAACTTTAAGCCCACGTGTGGCATTCCGATCATAAAAAAAATCAGTAATTTCAAACCTCGTGCTAATCTCACAAAAAGTCCTCACTTCATTAATCTTTCATTATGAATATTCCACACTAGAAAACACTTATGCTGGAACAATTTAAACAAATATTCCTAACACGTAAATAAATGTTGCTTATTTCATGTTAATAAAGTGATTTCGTATTCTTTGTCGAGTGTCGTTATTTTCCGGATTTCATTTTTTATTTTTTTTTTATGTAAGGATGTGGATTGGTGAAACCTTTTTAATTAATCGGCGATCCCGTTAAATTTACCTTTAATGGTCCTGCGGACACACCCTTACTTTCGAATTCAATAAAGTTGTGACACACGCAAAACTTTATAAATCCCGATTATAAATTGATTATGCTACCGAACCACATTTCCTATAAGTGGTGACTCCGCCGTTAGTCTATCATGTAGGCTCAAACAACTCACGTATAGAAGCGCGTAATTTTACGTAGATAATATTTATATTTTATGTTGAATAAAGTTCAGTTTCATTATTAATCGAACTGGGTTCCTTTCTTTTCTTTTTTTTTTAACATATTTTAATGCTCTTTTTAAAAATGCCATCATATAGTATCGACAGTAACAGTTCGACAAATCTTACCTACACTGCCTGCAGGCATTTTTCAGTTAACAGGCCTTCTTCCTCTCGGTGGCCGTGATAGAAGTTGTCATTGAAGTGGAGGGAGATTTCATTGAATGAAATTATTAAATAAGTTTGTCACTTATGCCCCAATGTCGTTTTATTTAATTACAGATGTCTTATTGTTTGTATTTTTATTATCTTTAAAAATGTAATAGATGTCCTCAAACATCGGAGGCACCCAGTATTATATTTACTTTTTAAATTTTTTCTTGCGTTAAATGAAGTAGTTGAAAAAAAAACAGATTTTTTTGTTTGTTTGAAATAGGTAATTTTATTGTTTTTGTTTTTTTTTTTTTTTTGTTTTTTTTTAAACATTTCTTCTTACGTCTACACGAATTGTCTTAGTAAAAGTGGATATGTCCCTTAAAGGAGCAGGTGTTTTTCATGATTGCTAAAAAATTTTATTTTTTTAAAATTTAAACTTCATTTTTATAATTAAGACAAAAGCAACAATATTTTAATTATTGTATATATTTAAAAAAAAAATAGAATTAGTTAGCCATTAGTTAATTAATCATGATTATATCTTTTAAATAAAATTTTAGATAAAAATCTTTATTTAAATAAATTTCTAAGACCTTTTGATAAATATAAAACTTTTTAAATAAATACAAAAACCTTCTAGAAATAAATATAGACACTTTTTTAAATAAATATAAAAACTTTTTTAAATAAATATAAAAAAATTTTTTAAATGAATATGAAAAACATTTTTAAATAAATATAAATAACCTTTTTTAAATGATTATAAAAACTTAAAAAAAAATAAATATAAAAAATTTCAAGTATAAACAATGGTATAACCATAGTAATGGTTATATACTAGCAATTGTCGTGTTACAGTAATTAACATATCCAAAAAATTATGAAAAAACGATAAGGTAGAAAGTTAATTATTAATGAAAATAGTTTTCGAAGACAATTAGTGAAAGTTGAGTTTTGCTAAAAAAAAAAGAAAGAAACCAGTGAGTTCAAATAAAACAGGGAAAGTAAATATTTTCTGAAAACTTTGAAACTCTTAGGTCAATTTAGCAAAATTCAATGTAGATATAATATTACTTTTAATTTGACAAATTTTTAATGTATCCAAGATTTTAATAAACTCAGTTTTCAGAATTTCATGTATATTTTTCACTCATGCCATATTTACCTGTGCCATTTTTACCCGTCCCATTTTTACTCGTGCCATTTTTACTCGTTCCATTTTTACTCGTGCCATTTTTACTCGTGCCATTTTTACCCGTCCCATTTTTACTCGTGCCATTTTTACCCGTTCCATTTTTACTCGTGCCATTTTTACTCGTGCCATTTTTACTCGTGCCATTTTCACTTAAATCCATTATTACGATCTAGAGATTTTAGTTTTACTGGTATTTTAAAATCAATAAATATCTATCATTGTATAATTTGTATGTTTGTGTGTGTGTAGACAATCCAGACAAACAGTGTGCCCTTTTGTCCCATCTCGCACCTAGAACTATAATAAATTTATAAGGCCAAGGTTTATTTATAAGGCCATCTGCTTATCTGTCTCCAGGTGTATATGTACGTACGTCTATAAACGTGTGTGTGTGCGTATCCTCTCTGTGTACGGGTACGAGTAGAAGCATATGTGGTAGTGTGCGGGGGTATATGCATGTATGTTCACATATGCGAATGTGTTCGTGTGATGCGAGGGTGTCCAATACAAAGTTTTATGAAAGACTTGGTTTTGAATAGAGGCCACACAAGTTGTTGACCATTCCAAGTCAAAAATGTTGGAAGGGTCATGTTTATATAGATCTTAACCTACCCGTGCCTCTCCTGCTGCTAACCCTGCCCGCCCTACATTCACATTTCCATCATTCACACTGAGGAAGACTGAAGGATCGGTCGAAAATTATGTGCTTTTGAAAGAAACGTTCTTGTTTTTTTTTCAAAAGACTTTCTGTATTCCTACATGTCAACCCATAGGAAATAAATACAGGAAAGATATAAACATTTATATATTTTTCGTATTGATTTTTTATTCATACATATTTACATATTACTGTATAATTAGTATAAGTAATGGAAAATCAAGTTTTAAATAAAAATAAAAATAAAACGAAAAATTAAAAGAATCGTTTCGAGAATCGAAAATGAAGCACAAATTTTTCTGATTCCAATATAGATTCTGATGCCCTAAATAGTTCCGATATTTGCAATTCCTAATTCTGATTTCGATTAATTATCCTAACACTATTAGAAACGTAATAAAAAGAATAGATATTCTAGCAGTATCGTATTTATCTATCTATATACTTGTATAACATTGAATTTTCTCTTCACCAATCTTTTACGAAAAACACCCGTCTAGCTGAATCCACTGTCAAAAATTTTCCCCGCTCTTTATCTGTGCCTAAATCAAAACGTAGATTCCATGAAGAAAGCTTCTTTCTTAGAAGTGCACGCCTGTGGAACTCTGTTCCGTCTGCCTGCTTCCCTCCTGACTACAACTTGGATGTCTTCAAGTCCAACGTAAACAAATTCCTGATGAACCGCCCCCTTAAGTAGACATTTTATTAAATCTCCACACTAACGTATTGTACTTGCAATAATCCTTATCCCTGAGTGGCTTCCGGGCCTTGATAAGTGGTGACCACCTTGTAAAATATATATATATATATATATATATATATATATATATATATATATATATATATATTGTCTACCTGCTGCCATATTGTAAATATGCTAGCGAAACATGTGAATAAATCTCTACAGCTACACCATTCTCTCTGTGGCTTTAATCATTGCAGAAAATATTTAGCTGCTAAGATTACCGCTTTTGAATAAGAAATGGTTCCTGGAGCTCCACGGAGACAAAATTGATAACCATGAATATTGGACATTAGAAATCTGAGATCAAAATTTAAAATTAATGGAACAGAACCAAGGATGAGTGACATTGAAAGGCCCTCAGAGGAGCGCACATCTTGCGGGACTTAACACTAACCATGGATATTGATAAAAATTGCCACAGACGTACACGCTTGGTCTCATGCCAAAAAACATTTAATTATATCGATGGAGAAGCGATATTTGCAAATGCCAGTATTGCTCTTTGGTAAGATCTCAGCTGGAATATATTAGTCAAGCTTGGTCACCTTGGCTAAAAGACATGAATGAAATAGAAACCGCATGAAGAGAAGAAGAAGCAAACACCTTTGTATTCAATATAATTATTCGAGGAAAGACTGTTTAAGTTGACAACCCTTCAGAGGGAAACGGAAGAGGATACTCGAGATATAAAATCCTGACGACAATATTCAGCAGATGTATATATTCTTTGAAATAAGCGATATAGTTGGTAACAGCTTTCTAGATGTGTCTAGCAGAGCAATCATTCTCCACACTGATGAGTCCCGAAAAAGGGTGAAACACATGTGTAGTCGGATAAGAATTCAATAACATTTATCATGATATTGTTTACCGTCCTTTTAATGCTAAGACAAGCCCTTTAGGAGTATTATAATCAGGCCGTCAAATTTAAATGCATAATGCTAAGTTCTGGCTTAATGTGTCGTTGAAAACTGTTGATGACATCCTTCTAGATGTGTATGCTTACATAGGCATGAATAGATCTTAATTCTCTTCATTCAGAATGGTTGGTTTATTGACACCTTGTTCTAAGCGTTCGGACAAAAAATGTGAAAGTTGTCTTAAGCCTGAAGGAATCAAATAGTGCAACTAGCAGGGAAAATGTCTTCCACACTAATGATTCCCGGAAAAGGATGAAATATGTGAATATAGATAAGAATTTAATAATAGTTATCATAATTTATATATATATATACATATATATATATATATATATATATATATATATATATATATATATATATATATATATATATATATACCGTTCTGTCTGCTTAGTTCCATATGTTTCGGTTACCAAATCGTATTAACGATCCAGTAACTTCGTCAGACTTTAACAGAAATGGTTATTATCGTTGGATAAACGATATTATGAGAAGCAAACAAAAAAAAAAAAA